>NC_057925.1:13974492-14276072 GCF_018873765.1 Telopea speciosissima | reverse complement strand
TATGACCTGGTAGAGATCTTTTTCTCTGAAAATATATATAAATTAATGTGCATGATTTAATAACGGGCTTTGGTAGTCTTTAGGTTTTAACCTAAAATTGTTCACAATTACAGAATAGACTGGACACCTCATAAATACCATTGTCACACTAGTGGCCATCTGGATGGGACCAAAAAACCATAGTAGTGGGAAAAATCATCAGTAGAAGGGCTAAGATCGCGTGGAGGGATTGCACTTGTGAGCCAACATGCAACCTCGATCTCCCTCTTGGCCATTCACTGGTGAGACAATCTCCGTTGGGGTATTGAGGCCCTGATCAACCACTTTGGACTCCATGAAAATCAATTAAAGCTGTTTTTTTGACTGTATAAGGAAACTAAACCAGCCAAGCGCACAAACCACAAGCAATGGACCAAACCAACCACCCAAATTTTATGGACAAATAGAAGTGAAATATAATGAAACTCTCTATCTGCAGATCATAGGCATTAATTGGATAGGACCATTGAATTGGAATCCTTATATGTTAAACCAAACACCAAAGAAATACGAACAAAAATAAAAAACATAGCAAGATGGCATAGAGAATTAACATGGTTCACACACCAATGCTCACGGGCGAAACTGAAGATGTTTCACTATGTAATGGAAAAAAATTACAATAGAGATCTCTCAAGAACATCTAAAACGGCGTTGCTATTCTCTTCTCAAAACCCTAACACAAAAACCCCAAAATCGACTTCAATTACAACAATACGGGTAAAGAATATAAATACTCCTCCATCGGGTTGAGTCAAACTATATTGCAGGGGCTTCGGCCCCGCACTCCCAACGAGAGCAGTGATGGGCTCCGGCCTCCGCTACCATCATAGATCTCAGGAAAAGGAAAAAAAATTTCTTTCGACTTGCCATAAAAAAATGTCAAAACGGGTACAAGAATTCGAGACACATATAACACTATCTCCCAGTGAAAGCTGATTATTTCTCTGAAAAAATATTCTAATCCAACGGCCACAAAAAAAAACAGAGGAATTTGCAACGTGGAACACACAATATTAGGCAGGGCCAGAAATATACAAAGTTCCATGAAGTCAACTAACCCAATTTAATATTTTTATGAAAACAGAGGTGACACAGTTGTGATCAGCCACTACTGGTTGGCCTTTGGGGATCCAAAATAATTCTGACAATTCAACAAGGGCATTTATGTCAACCAACTAATAAGAATACAGGGATGCCAAACCAAAAACCAACTCACTCCAGGTTTCATTCCTCTCACAGCCGTTAAATCTCAAACCCCAGAAGAAATAAAACCGTTGGTTCCCGCCAAATGCTCTCAACCTCACTGTCTCTCTTGCCTCTCTTGTCTCTCACTTGAAAACACCCCAGTTTGCAGCAACGACTCATTCAACCCATTTCAAAAAAAAAAAAAAAAAAAACTAGATCTTCCCAACAATGCCCTTCCATCAATCATCAATCATCAATCCTCCCAGTAGACTCTTCATTAGTCCAACCTGTTCTGATTCTTCTTCCCACATTCTTCCCTTTGTTTCATTCTTATGGCTTCCTTCTGTTCCTTTATACATGCATTCCCTTAAACTCCAAACAACTCTTTCTTCAAACCCCAGAACCCCAATTTCCCACTCCCACCTCTCTCATCCTTAATCCTTCTCTCTCAATCTCTTGCTTCGACCATGGGTAATTGTTTCTCCAATGAAAACAAAGAAGCCAACAAAACCCAAAAATCAGAATCTTTTGTGGGCAGCCATGCCCCCAAGTCTGAGAATGGAGCTCAAGAACATTCACACAAGCCTTCTAGCGTAGCGCCCGCCAAGCATTCGAAGGCTGCTCCAATTGGACCTGTTCTGGGACGACCCATGGAAGATGTTCGAGAAATCTACACAATAGGGAAAGAGCTCGGTCGGGGACAATTTGGAATCACCTATCTATGTACCCATAATGCCTCGGGCGAGCAATTTGCGTGCAAGACGATTGCAAAAAGGAAACTAGTCAATAAGGAGGATATTGAGGATGTTAGGAGAGAGGTCCAGATCATGCACCATTTGACAGGTCAACCCAACATTGTTGAATTGAAAGGAGCATACGAGGATAAGCAATCAGTACATTTAGTGATGGAATTGTGTGCTGGAGGAGAGCTCTTTGATCGGATTATTGCCAAGGGGCATTACACAGAGAGTGCAGCAGCTTCTCTGTTGAGGACAATTGTGAATATTGTTCATACTTGTCATTCAATGGGAGTCGTCCATAGGGATCTCAAGCCAGAAAATTTCCTTCTATTGAACAAGGAAGAGGATTCCCCTCTTCAGGCTACTGATTTCGGTCTTTCTGTGTTCTACAAAGAAGGTTGGTAGCTTAAATATTATCAATTTAACCAGAGTAGATTTTGTTTTGATCTATTCCTTTTTGGAAAACTGAGGGATTTTCTGCTGTCAAAATTTGTGATTCCTATAGATGTCTAAAGGTTATACCTCAATTTTTTGGGGAGGAGGAGGGGGGGGGGGGGATCCAGAACAACTGGAGTTCTAATTTAAATGATTGAAGGAAATTCAAAATCTGGGTTCTGTAGAGGAAATTGAGAAAATGTAGCTATGACTTCAAATGAAATTTTAGGGAGAACTGGTTGAATGAAAAGATTCTCATAATTCATGTTCCTGTTTCTTCAACCATTATCAGACCTTTGGTCAAGCAATGGCAAATATTTTTTTTTTTTTTTGATGAAAGTGTAATCACACAAACCACACACCAATCCCCAAAGGTTAACCAACTTTTACGATCGTGGAAGCAATGGCAAATTTGATCCTGAGTTCTAGCCTTGGAGCAGAAGCCCCTCTCCCCCCCCCCCCCCAACCTAAACTCCTTTTTTTTTTCTTTTTCAATGCATGAAAGACCATAATGCTAGAGGCTACTCAAAGTTGTTAACTATTTCTCAGTTCAACTAAGCATTATTCAGTTTAATTCCTCCAACAGGTGAAGTGTTCAAAGATATCGTTGGCAGTGCATATTACATTGCACCTGAAGTCTTGAAAAGACGATATGGACCAGAAATAGATATTTGGAGTGTCGGGATCATGCTGTATATTCTTCTCTGTGGAGTTCCTCCATTTTGGGCTGGTGATTTTCTCTTCTTATACACTTCATTGGCTGATTTTCCTTTCTTTTATCTAATACTGCTTTAGTCATGGCATGTTAACACATCATCACCCACCACCTTTCCCCAAAATTAAAAAAGAACAAAGAGTTACAGATGCCTGAATTGATGAATCTGAAATAAATAAATGCCTGACAGAATCGGAGAACGGAATTTTCAACGCTATCTTGACTGGGCATATTGACTTCACAAGCGATCCATGGCCCTCAATTTCACCTGGAGCAAAGGATCTAGTCAGGAAGATGCTACATGCAGATCCCAAGCAGAGGTTGACAGCATATCAAGTTCTCAGTAAGTTTGATTCGGGTCCTTAAGACATTGTTCACATATGCAAACTTAAATGTCATAACCCTGATCCTTATTACGTGCGAGTTGGTTCCCTTTGGCCCCATAAATACTTCAAATTGTGGAATTTGAAGCAATAGATGGTTAGCTGAGGCCATGATGTGCTAGAAAAGTAATATTGTATCCCTGTTGCTTTATATTAGATTGACAATTGGCTACCAGGCATCATATTGACATGATAACTCAACTGTAAAGAACCTCCAATTTGAATTCAAGTATTGTAAAATCAATCTCCCATGAACTAGAACGATTTGAATAAAAAACAGAGATTCCGACTGTATCTAATTATGATATAAACTAAAAAAAAAAAAACCTGATCTCTCCACTGTTTCTTCTTAATTTTTAATTTATACCATGGTCTACAAACATCAACATTGGTTACCTACTCAAAACTCTCTGCTGGTTCTGTTTTTTTATGAAAGTTAAAATTGAACCGAATAAAACAAAGCACAAAGAATCCTCAAAGTAGGGTTTTAGATTTTGAGAAAAGAAACTACAGATTGAAATGTTTAGTAGGTTGATGATTAGTGTTCTGATGACAACTAAGTTTAAATCAGGGCTGGAGCAGTGCTGTCAAGGGAGATGGGTTTACCCTCAATCACTCACAAAGTAGAAGCCTTCACTGGGAATGCCAAAAAAGCTAGTCTTGATTCTTGATGGATGGAAGTTTCAAAGAAATGATAGAACAAGCAGATAGAGCAAGAACTAAAGATCAATAATAGGTCTAAATTAAGAGAAGAAGAAAAGTTTTGATAAACTGAAGAAACTAACCTCTTCTTGATGCAATTAGAAGCTCCATCCCAAAAGAACATGCACAATTGCATAGGATCACATTGGAGCAGAAATCTTAAACGAGTGGCTTTTAGTGGGGGTTAATCTCCCTTTCTGTAAGCTAAACATGAGTTAATGCTTATAATTGATCTTTACAAAATGCAACCAACGTTGCAAGTTCTTGCAATTTGTTTAAATCTATCTTTTTGACCCAACAATGCAAAGAAAGTATGTTTGAGTTCAGTTCAAGTTTTTCAACGTCAATTATGACAATAGATGCTTTGCTGACGATGCAAGTTGATTTACAGATCACCCATGGATCCAGGAAGGAGGAGATGCTCCTGATACACCTCTTGATAATGCTGTCCTGAGTAGGCTCAAACAGTTTAGGGCAATGAACAAGTTCAAGAAAGTTGCTCTGCGGGTATATTTTCCATCCCTCAAAGTATACCTTTCAAAGGTTTCTTGTATTGATTCAAGACCACCATTTTTTAGTGCTGTACAATATGAAATAAATTGTAACTCATTGTGATTTAGGACAAACTGAATAATGTAACCCCATTGTACATCTGAAGTTTTTATTGGTTTTGACAGTAAAATCTATCTGCTCTACCTAAAAGATCTTAGTCAAAAACATCTAATCCACTGCATTTTATTCTGCTGAGCTTCTCTTCTATTTTTTAAACTTGGTAGGTTATAGCAGGTTGCCTATCAGAGGAAGAAATCAAGGGACTCAAGGAAATGTTCAAGAACATAGACACTGACAACAGTGGAACTATAACACTTGAAGAGCTTAAACAAGGACTCTCCAAGCAAGGCACAAAGTTGTCTGAGTATGAAGTTAAACAACTGATGGAAGCCGTAAGTTCCCACAAATATGGTTATGATTAATGAAGAGAAACCCCCCCCCCCCCCCCTTTCTTTTCCTTTTTTTTGGCAGTCTTCTGGTTTTCTTTCTAATTTATATGAGATTTTATTATTTTGAAATAGGCCGATGCAGATGGCAATGGAACCATAGACTACGATGAGTTTGTCACAGCAACGATGCACCTGAACAGAATGGACAGAGAAGAGCATCTTTACACTGCATTCCAGTACTTCGATAAAGACAATAGCGGGTACATAATAATAGTATATTAAAAATCACATCATTAAATCATTGATAAACTATTTAACTGTCTTTTGTGGTCATTATCCAGTAATGAGCATGGCAAGTTGAAATTTCTTGAGTAATTAATAGTAGTTTCATTTGTCTATCTTCTTCTTTCTTTCTTTTTTTTCTTCTTCTTTCAATCAGGTATATTACAACAGAAGAGCTGGAGCAAGCTCTACGCGAGTATGGCATGCATGATAGCGCAGACCTAAAGGAAATCCTTTCTGAAGTTGATACTGATAATGTAAGTAGTAAATGAGCAGAAAATAAAATAATGCAGCTTAAGTTCAACATATGACCTAGAAACATCTTCGAGAACTATGCCTTCTAATTCATAGAGTAAACACCAAATTAGAACAGATTATTTAAAGAAAACTGTCTTTGCTTAGACAATGAAGAATTACCATTTGATTTTTAAATCTTGAATGCATAGGTTAAAGAGTACAACAGCAAGTAATGGTTAACCCATTGCTTTCTAATGCACCCATACCATCTGTTAGGGATAGATAATTGATATATGAAATTGCTGATGGTTATAGACATTTTCAATGCCTACAGGATGGGAGGATCAACTACGATGAATTCGTTGCAATGATGAGAAAGGGGAACCCTGAAGTGAACCCAAAGAAGCGGCGTGATGTGTTTGTTTGATTGGGTAGCATTGATCTATGGTGAGTGAGAATAGAGAATCTGATTGAGATGGTTTTGTGTGTAACATTATATATATTATCTCCCAGATGTTGCATGGTTGAGAAGCTGAGAAAATGCTAAAATCAAGAGTATGCAAGATTACTCCATGTACAATATATGAAGGGGAAGGAGAGGTAATGGTTTGGGGTTGGGGTTGGGGTTGGGGTTGGGATTGGGGTTGGGGTTGTGGTTGGGGGAGGACATGAACAGAACCATTTGTAAATTAAGATTGAAGGGTTGAGTAGTTTGATGGCGCGTGTGGTTGGTATTGTAGTGTTTTTTTTTTCCCTCTTGGTGAACAATGTAACCTTCCAGCAGATATAGACAATATATGCCTAGGAATTGAAGTCAACTTCAATAATTTTCTCCTGTGTCTCCTTTTCCTTTTCAAATTCTGTTCGTATTGTTGTGTATGGAAGGAGGAGGGAGGAGAGGGTTGGGTAGTATATTTCTTCTATGTCAGACTAATACATACATATATGATATGAAACATACTTGTGTCCCTCTTTAATCACTCTTTAATCACTCTTGAATGACCAATGCATTTTGGGGAAGGTTCCCAAAATGCCTCTTCTCCCAAAATTGTTATTGTTATTATTTTTTGTGCCACTGGAAATAGTCTCTCTGTGAAAACAGGGGTAAGGCTGCGTACATTATAACCCTCCCCAGACCCTGTAGTGACGGGAGTCTCCTGCACTGGGTATGCCCATTTTATTATTTTTTTTGGTGCCAAGATTGGGTACCGTAGGGGTTGCCCTTTTTGAGCGCAGGGCCTGCTGTACATAGACGGGAGGAGTGTCTCAAACCTGAGACGTGTACCTTAGGCCTTGGATTCTATAAGTGGTGCCAACCACCAGCCCAGGACTGGCGTAGGCCACACTCTCGGATAGAGAACTACTTCCCAAATAAATATTAAAAAGTGAAGGAGAATTTTTAAGAGTTTACTTCTAGTGACCTCCCTGAAAAGATGTGGAAGTTCTAATTTTATCCTAAGAAAATTTTGGATTTTTTGAGAGTCGCCACCCTTTTAGGATCTAGGACCCAGAAAATAAATAATTGACTCCACTTGAACCTGGTCCGACCGAGAGATTAGCTCATGACAAGTTGTAGACCTAGGAAGGTGTTAAGTATGCGGTCCACCCTGTTAAACCGATCTTCTTAAATTTGTTTGGTATTTATTTAATGGGATAATGTTCTCCATTTGGGAGTGTGGCCTACGCCAGCGCCTTCCAGTGTATATCTCTCTCCTCTTCCTATGAAATGACATCTCTGACCCCTCTTGGGGTGAAGAGAGATAGACCCAAAGAGCTCTCCTAGATAGAGAACACAATCCCTTACTTAGGCTCTGTTTGGTATGCATTCTTGGAGTGCATTCTAGGTCGATTTAGTGTAACTGATATATTATCTTTGTAATGAATTTCTTCTTTAAAAAAAAAAAAAAGTATAAGAGAGTGATTTTAGTTGTTCTAAAATATGAAAAGAGTTCCACAGATCATGTAATGGCAGCAACTCTTTAATTGTGTCTTGTAATTTTGTAGACACCTTTCAAACACTGAATATCCATCTGTACAAAGTTCTATTGGATGAAAGGGATCGGAACAAATCTAGAAAAAAAAAAAAAAAAAAGATTTTGGGTTTTTGTGAGGAATCTGCTCAATTCTTAAGCCCAATGGTCCTGTGGCCCAAATTCTAGTGGGTATGGCACATGCAAAGAAAGCATGTCACAATGTTTTCTTATTCGGAGTTACACACCGGACATTGGTCATCAGTGGTGCCCCATCTTGCAAGAGTTATTTTGACTAGGAATCCATTGTGAAAAGCCCTCCAGATATAGACATTGAATTTGGGGTGTATCCAGAGATTCCATATGAAGGTCCATCACTGAGAGATATCCCCCCCCCCCCAATCGAGATCTTCTACGGTGCGCTGCCTGGAGCAGCCTGCGCAGCGTAGACTGTGTCGTACACGCAATGACTGCCTTACCCCCTGTCCAGTGCCTTGCCCGAGCGGGGGTAAGGCGGTCATTGCATGCACGACACAGTCTGCGCCTCGCAGGCCGCTCCGGGCAGCGCACCGTAGAAGATCAGGGTCCTATTCCTCCCTCCCCCCAAGTGAAAGATATTGATGATATGGTCATCTGGCATCATCCACTTTCATGAGGAAGGGCATTGGATCCTTTATATAGGGAGGAGGGGCGATTCCTAGTAGTGGAAAGTAGCTATTAGAGAATAAGACAAAATAACGGTTCTATTTTTTGAGTCTATAAATAGATGACTTTGTGAATCATTTTATATAACTAATGAGGAGCCCTCTACATGAGCATTAGACACCACACAACAAACATAAAAGAGCTTCACACACCGTGCCTAAGGATATTTTTTTCTGCAAGAGTGAGTAATGAACTAAAGAAGTGAGTGAAAACCACCATGTTCAGACTTCATTGCCATATAACCCATATGCCCAATGAAGCTTGGATAGGGAAGCAAATGGATTGAATTTAAATCGAATATAACACTACTGGGTATCCGAATCCGATTAGCTTTAGAACGGATTCGAATAACTTTCAGAAATCGATTTTTCAAATATGATTTCCCATAAACGAATATAAACACAAATCGAATGCGGATTTTTTGACTATCTATTTACATTCCTAGTGGCGACAGAAGAGTGGAGTCATGAGTTTGGAGAGAATGGTCATTGTTTGTGTTGAGCGGCTGAGAACTAGAAAAGATGAGAATGTGAATGGATGAATCCACTACCCTACTGGAGTTGTTGTTGAAGTATCATATTACATAAATATTCTCATGAATCTTTTTTTTTTCATTTAATTTTTTGTTTAACAACTTGTAATGCAGTGTGTATTTGACAAGGGTAGATTAAAGAATATTATTTTATAAAACTATTACTTAATTATATTTTTATTTTTATAATCGGACCTAAATGAATCAGATAATATCCTATTTGAAATTGAAATATTCCTACTGGCATCTGATTAGCTTTCAACGGGAAAACAATTTTTCAAATACTAATTCCCCTAAATTGATATGAACACAAATCGAATAAGAAATTTTGACTATCCATTTGCATTCCTAAACTTAGATTTCTCATTTCATCGTCTGTATAATATGTATAAAATGAAACTGATATTTGTGGTACCTCCTCTCTTCTTTTTCATACTTTCTTCCCCCTCCTTGCTGTAGCTTTTTCTGTTGGCAGTTACGCTTCATCCAATAAATCCGTAGCTAAAACCTCCATCAGCAAACAAAAACTAAGAATCTTGCCTATACTATGGAGCTCCAGTATTTTAACACAAATTAGTGTCGACGATGGAGTTTTGTGTAGAGATTTTATCACAAATGAACATGCCAGCATGCTTTAAAAAAACATGAATAAGGGAGAGAATATACTCAGGACATGTTGAGGACCCAGATCTCTTCAGTCCACAGCAAGGAAACCAAACATAGCCTAAATCCAGAATCTGGAGGATGGAATTCCTCCTACATTGGTGGGATCTATAGCGAAACACAACCAGGATCTCGAGTTCCGCTCCGAAAATCTAGCTCTAGTTTTATCAGATTGCAAATGTTTTCAAGAGATAGACCCATTAACTCATCGCTAGCGTTATCATAATTTATCTTATTATGTTTCTTTTTTTCCTTTTCTTGGCTTCCAAACATAGCCTAAATCCAAAATCTGAAGGATGGAAATCCTCCTACATTGGTGGGATCTATAGCAAAACACAACCAGGATCTCGAGTTCTGCTCCAAAGATCTAGCTCTAGTTTTATCATATTGCAAATGTTTTCAAGAGATAGACACATTAACTCATCGCTAGCGTTATCATAATTTATCTTAGGGAAGCAGTTTTTTGTCCTGGAGTGTGGCCTACGCCGACACTCCCATGTGTCTATCTCTCTCCTCCTTAAAACAAAGGGTCAGAGATGTCTTTTCACATGGGGAGGAAAGAGATAGACTCATGGGAGTACACTCCCGGACAGAGATCTTTTTCCCCTATTTTGTTTCATTTTTTCCGTTTCTTGGCTTCCAAACATAGCCTAAAGCTCCATCCTCCTACATTGGTGGGATCTATAGCGAAACACAACCAAGATCTCGAGTTCCGCCCTGAAGATCACAAGGATATTGCATACATGGAGAGCACAGAAAAGGAGAAGTTTCCTTTTAGTAAACAAAGATTTCTGAAGAGTTGTATAGATGCAAAAGATAACACCTCCATTGAACCTTCATGCAATTTTTCGTAAGAACAGTATTTGGTAAAGAACAGATCATATAATATTATTTACAGAAAATAAAACTTAGGCACCTGTAGATGAATCACATTTTCTGAGTTCTGGAAGTGTCACAAGTGTAACACATCCCATAGATGTTTGAAAATTTCTACTCATAACTTCTTTACAGAATTAATCATTTTAAGAGCAACAAACCTTAGTCTGGATCCAAATTTGACATGAACTGTGAGATGAGACATCCAAAAACAGTAAAAGAGAAGGATTGTTGTTCGGGTAAATTACACATCAGCCCCTGGTTTTCAAACGAAACTCATATCACCCCTTGGTTTTTGAAAAAACTCAAATCACCCCCTCTACAGTAACGGTGTTAGTTTGCTGTTAGTTATTGGTGTGAAATGACTATTTTACCCTTGTACTAAAACATTAGACTTAAATTTACAATACTACCCTTCCTTCGTCTTCAACATTGGTCAAGGGTAGTTTAGGGATTTAAATTTATTTAACTGGTTGATATCATCACTTAACAGCATAAAACTAACGGTAGGGACTAATTTGTCATATTGGGACTTAAACTAAAGGTGATTTGAGTTTTTTCAAAAATCAGGGGGTGATCTATAATTTATCCTTGTTCTTTTTACCAAGGAATGACAAGAAGAGAGAGGGATTGTTCTATTTTTCAAGGAATGACAAGAACACTACTATCTCATTGACGAAGTGATAGACTAGATAAGGGATAAATTGAGAATGAGCCAGTAATTTGGCGGCGCAAGACCAGAGGAAAGAGGTCTGGCATGGAAAAAGAAAGGGGTAAATAAAGAGAGATGATGACCAAGTTAGCCTACGAGAGGGATTTTACCAAATATGTTTGTGCAAACGTTCTCAGAATTAGGGTTGTCATAAGACCAGTTCTTCCATTGCTTTTCTGAGCAAGAACAGACAATTTAGATAGAAAACACCATGGATGAATTCTGGAAACGCCACAAACACTTAGTAACACCAATCACTGCCTTTTTATAATATAGGACCTCAGGAGTGTTGTACCGGTTGCATAGCCTTGTTTTGTAGCCACTAACTGAGGCACTGGCTCCCAATGGGCCCGATCTGTTTTGTTGGAATATTTCTAAGGGAAATTTATGAAACACCCCCTGAAAATGGGCCGATACTCAGACCACCCCCGCAAATTTGAAAATACTCAGACCACCCCCTCTACACTAACAGTGTTAGTTTGGTGTTAGTTTAAGTATTAAAAAAAAGTGAAAAGACTCATTTACCCTTTTTAGGTTTAAACCTTTAAAACTAAAAGAATGAAAAGAAAAAACACAATTTACCGTTGGAGAGCTTTAAGCGCAGGACTTCTCCTCTTCGTCCTTCTTCTCCTCTTCATCTCTGCTAGGGCAGCCTGGGTTCATCTACTACGGTAAGTGGTGTATCTTCCATCTTCTTCTTCTTCTTCTTTTTCTTCTTCTATTAATAAGATGTGTTCTCCTCTTTGTCTCTGCTATGGCATTCTACTAGGGATCTCTGCTACAGTAAACCCTTTGATAATCATCTCTCATTCTTCACTTATTTTTAGATTCAATCTTTTCTTCTCTGCTGAAATACCCATTATCAAATGCAGTAATAATGTGTAATAGACCTAGGATTTTAGAATCCCTTTAAAATCTGAGGAGCAAAAACTAAGCCAAACATTTCGGTAGCTCAAAACTGAAAATAGGATGTGAAAGGGGCATCAATTTTCCTGGCTATTTTTATTGTTCACTGAAGTGCTTGAAATGCTTGAAATCTACTTGAGAATAAGCAACCCAGGCTGGTTGAAATTTCCTTCACTCTCTAATTCTGTTGTGCTTAACTTACTTTTCTTGATAAATTGTAAGTATAAATTATTGAGTTGCAGCAGGGAATGTGTGAACTTTTCTCTGATTCAATTGCATCACATCCCTGTTCATGGTTGAGCACGCATCATGTGTAAAATGTACAGAAGGAAAGCATTCGAACTATACAATTCTGGGCTTCATGTGAGACTGTCTTCTTGTTCCCTGTATCAGTTAATATCATGGGTCACACACACACACATATGTTACTTGATTTTCTTATGTTTGTCCATGAAATTTATACCATATTTACAGATGTCCATGTTTCTTTTGTAGATAAACAATGTCACAAACAAGTGTGAATGAAAGCTACAACAACCCAGGTGGTTTGAAGTATCTAAATCGACTCTGTAGTTGTAACAAAAGAGCAACAGTGAGAATATCAGAGTTGCAACAGAATAAGCACAATCTATACTACTGCTATCAAGATGCACCATCAAATGGATGTGGATACTTCTCATGATGTGACCCTGTTAGTTCTCCTAGAGGATTGTCGTTGACTAGAGAGAATTCCCAGACAGTTGTAGCTGAACCCAGTAGAGAATTGCAGCAGATGAATGAAGAAATTCGAAGTTTGAGGAATATTATGGTTAATAGGATGGAGAAGTCAGATTCAAGAGTAGAACTTTTAGGTTATTTTGTACTAGCGTTGTTTGTTTTGGTGGTAGCAGTGTTGATTGTAACAAAATGACTATTGGGTTGACTTTGTACTTGGGTTGGTTGTTTTGGTATTAACAATGTTTAATGTAAGGGAATCACAATGTTTAATGTAAGGGAATCACAATGTTTAATGTTTCAATGAAAATTCGGAGTCTTCTTTTTTCATGTATGAGCTTGCTCAACTTGTTGTAAATTAATTCTATGAAATGGCTGGTGTGCTTATAATTGAGAGAAATTATACCCACGCACAAGCCAATCTATGTGTTTATATTTTGGTGAATGAAGCTATGTGTGAATCAGGAGCCATATCTGATGCTGCTATAAATTCAATTGTGGTGTGTAAAGCCATAAGGTTTTGCACATGGCCATTGATAGCACCCCCAAGCCATTGAAGGTAAGCCAAGGGATGGTAAACAAGTGTCATGAATTTAGGAGTTCATTCTAGTAAAAAGTCTGGGATAACATAGATTGGGAGGGAACCAACTTCAGAAATCTCAGAGGACTAGCTAGTAGGTGGATCCCAATCATGATTCAGCCCAATCTCAGAAATCTCAATGGGGTATGCTGGATCTAAATCCGGTATACCGAATCAGCTGATTTTCTGCAAGTCCTTAAAAGGACTGATATGGGGTGATGTCCAATTGGCAAGGGCATATAAATTTGGGTTATTTTTCATGTATGCATGATTAAATTTCATAAATAATAGATCATTGCATAGATAGTAAAAACTTTCAAGATTGCATTTCAACCATGTGGAAACCATTTTTCACTTTTTCTCCCCCTTACATTATCAAAAAGTGTTAACAACAAAACAACTTATGGGGCTTCGAGATTGGGTTGATCTTGAGAAGCCATCCCGGAAAAAGGTGGAATGGAGGGAATAGAGTCAGATTCTCCAGGGAAGGGTGCTTGAAAAGGTTGTCGAAAGCCTTGAGGTGTAAAACCTTGAGGAGTCGCTCCTGGAGTGTCAAGAGATAGAAAACCAAGATTCATAGTCAAGTTTTGGACCACTGTGAGGATCCGGTCTTGTTTAGAGTTTAATGAATCAAAATCGGTTCGAACTTCTTGATGCAAAGACACCACATCTTGTTAGAGCTGTTGTTGTCCCATTTCAAGATCAATCACTCTTGTGTTGGTCTCCTCCATGTAATCCTCCAAGTTGGAAACCCAAGTTTGAAAAACTTCGGGTGCCCAAGGTTGTTGACGGGGTTGTCTCCTTGGTTGGCGCTCACCTTCATTTCCTGAGTCTCCCTTCTCATATTCTTCATCAAAGTCTGGAATATTGATGGTATGGAAAGAATTTTGAGTGATGGGAAGGAATGAAGTGGTAGATTCCATCTCACGATCAAAGTCAATGTCATATGCCTTGAAGATGCGTGTAAGATGGCGACCATAAGGAAGGTTTGTGGACTTCTTTGGGTGTGCAATGGACTCCATGTACCGCATAATGAAATAAGGTAGGCACAAGAGAGTAGAGGTGTTGACACAATAAGTAAGGTAAGCTTGAGGGGTCAAACACTTACTTTGATCTCCTCCTCTAGGAATAAAGTTATGTTGGATGATGCATGAAATGACGTGAGGAATGAGCTTGAGGCGAGAAATAGGAACCAATCCCTCATCTCCATGATATTCTTCAAGGATGTTAAAATATACTTCTTCATGATCGATGAAGTCACGAAAGGAAGTGCTCTTGGGGGTCCAAAAGATACACGGACCTGCACTAGAGATATTAAGATATCTAGCAAGATCATCGACAGAAATGTCCATTTGATTGCCCTTCACAAAAGTACTTACCCTCAACTCCCTTTCCGATCCGCTAAATCGAAGATTATTATAGAAGTATTTAACAAGATTTGGGTAGTAAGGTTCCGTAAGATGAAGGAAAGAATGCCAACCCAATTTGCTGAATTTTTCTTCAAGATGTAGACTTTGGAAAGAGACAACATCCACTTCACGTCCTTTTTCAATTTTCCTATCACGGAAGAGAGGCCAAGTCTCCCGACATTTATCGTTGGGAAAGATTCTACTAACACGAGCTCCTGCTCCTGAAGAGGTTCCCCTAGCTCTTTTAGAAGGTGGGGCATCTTAAGGCAATTGTTCATTTCCTTTACGACTCATGCTTGAATGGAGAGTAAGAGTTTTGAGAGAAATGCTTGAGAGTAAGTGGTTTGATGTGTTTAGCACTAGGGGAGTGAAAAGTGAGTGAAAAAAAGTGAAGAACAAGACAAAATAGTGCCTTTTATATAGGCAAAACATAGCCTCCAATGGCTAGAAAATGGTCAAAAAACTGCCAAAGAAAAACAAAATAGTATACCGAATTGAATCCGGCATACCATTTTCTCTCAGGAAAAAACACATCTGAAGAAGAAAAATGCAATCCGATATACCGAATTGAATCCTGCATACCGTTTCCTCTCACGAAAAAACACATTTGAAGAAGAAAAATTCAATCCGGTATACCGAATTGAATCCGACGTATGCCGTTTCATCTCTGGAAATTCACATCTGCAGACAAACGGTATGCCATTTCCAATCCGGCGTATGCCGTTTCATTTCTGAAAAATCATATCTGCAGATAATTTTGAAACGATATACCGTTTCCACATTCGGTATGCCGAATCTAGTTTTTCAGCATATGTTTCATAGTTTAACATATATATTAGAATTTTTAAGCATATTTTAAGGGTTGAAGCTCCAAAGAGCTTATTCAAACACAGCCATTGTTTAACCCTTTATTCAATCCCAGCCATTGGACCTTTCCTTATGGCTTCCTATAATGCATCCTCGGGTTTCTCCAGTCACAAACTATTATAATACCACTAGTTATATGCTCAGAGGTTCTATTAGTCTTCCATGTTGGCATCACATCCTTCGACATTAGTTGTCCTCATTTCTAATGTTGGCTCTCTATGTTAACTATACCAATAAATTCAAGCATACATGGGAAGGGTTCTCAATGGAATCATTCATCTCATTACAATACATGTTCACTGAAGGCAAAAAAATAAATAAATTAGAACTTAAAACCCAATATTCCATTGATCATTAGTTAAAATCAAGACAGTAAGGTTTTTAACTTAAAACACAATATTCATTACATTTTCTTCAAACCATCTACTTAATTCGCATCCTCAAAAAAAAAAAAAAAGGGAAAACATTCATGCTACTCTTCTCCCCCTCCTTGTTGTTGCTATTGATGCAACTCTCCCACCCCTTGTTGCTGGTACTGATGTACCTCTCCCCCTTATTGCTGGTACTGATGCACCTCTGCCACCAACAGCTCCAGCTCCTCTGCCAGTTACTGCTCTAGCTCCTCTGCCACTTGCACTCCTCTGCTCGTTGCTACTTCAGCTCCTCTGCCAGTTGCTGCTCCTCTGCTCCTTGTTACTACTCCTCTGCTCCTTGTTACTGCTACTCTTCTGACAGTTGCTGTGTTATACCCGCACCCCGGGAGTATAATTAATTATTAATTCTTCCCCGTGACGTGTAGTTATCACTGCCACTTATGCCGGTGAGTTGTTCTCACTGGTGGTCAAACCCAGCTATATTGACCATAGTACGAGGTTGCCTGTGGAAACTAGTCGGGACCATGGAGGTTGCCCCTTGACGTGTCAGGGGTAAGTAGTTGACCAAATTTTATTGTGTGCTTACTGCCCTCTCAAAGCCCTCGAAGTGTGGTCCAAAGGCCCTGACCTCTTATGGTGGGAACCACCTTCCTACTCGCATCGGATGCAAGGTTACTTGGCTGCCTCCGACCACGCATCCAATGTTGCGACAAGGACTCTTGTGGGTGAGACCCTATGGCTAAGGTGCTATGGGTGTCCTGCCATGTTTGACCCTACCCAAATAGACCATAGGTTACACTTATGAGGCCTTATCCAAACAGGCCATTAAAAAGTGATTTTCTATATGAGAGAGAGGGGTAAGACTATTCCTTAGTCTTTCTTTTTCTTTTCTTTCCTAACCTAATCGTGAAAAGGAGGAGAGCTTTGAAGAGAGGAGGCGGCAAGGAGGAGAAGAAGGAGAAGGAAGGGAAGAAGAAGAAGGAAACGGCTGCTGGGTTTGGAGCTTTAAAGAGGGTACATCGTGTGTACCTCAAACCAGGTAAGCCAAGTGCCCTTTTCCCCCATTTTTCTCTCTTCCCCCTTGCTCGTTTGAGCTTGGGTGGTTCGTTGGTTGCAGCTCCAAGATGGGGATTTCTTTTTGAAACCCAAAGGGTTAGCTCGAGTCATGTGTAGTTTCCCCTTGTAGGATGCTTTCCTATTTTCATTACAATCCTATAAAGACCTCTATTTTGACCTCTTGCTGAATCTATTTGATTCTAAAGCTTCAACCACCAAAGAAAACCCCAAATCTGGATTTTTGAGCTTTTGATCCTTTAAACCCCCTTAAATCTTTGAATGTTGGGTGTTTCTAAGACCCAAATAGACTCCAAGACACCCCTCCCTTGTCCCTTGAGGCTTAGAGAACCAAATGGGACAACCCTGGGCTTTTAAAGACCTTGAAATCACACTTGGGTTGCATCGGAGGCAAGACTGCGTGAGTCCGATGTTTGCCTCCGATGTGTCCTGAGCCTGCCAGGGAAGGTCGGAGGCAAGGTCGGAGGCAAGCCTGCTGAGTCCGACGTTGCCTCCGATGCAATTTTTAAGGCTTATAACTTATGTAAATGGTGGGGTTTCTCTATGAGGCCTCCCCTACACTCTCTCACACTCTTATTCACTTCCATAGGTGCCAACATATGTGCAATGGGGTGATTTTAAGCGGGAATCGTTGCGCTTATACAAATTCCATTTGAAGTAATTGGTGAGTGGGTTTGGGTGACTGTTTGAGCTTGTTTACTATTGCTTATTCATGCATTTATGAATTATATTGTGACATTATCATTCAAGCATGATTGCATATTTGCATTTATTCTTATTCGATGATGATGATTTGGATGATATGGATTTGTGTTGGGTTACGGTCTTGGAAATCGCGCACGAAACCCCAATTACATGGAATTGTATATTGCATCTCATTCTTGTCTGTATGCGCCGTGTTGTCTTTCCGGGTGTTAGATGGAATGGGACGTTGACACACCCGGATGTACCTCTCAACACGATAGGATTCATGTAGTATATCCGTGGTTAGGCTCGGTTCCTATGCTACGACCCTTACCAACAGGGGTTTAGGTGTTGGGTAGCGAGCACCGCTGCTGTGGAGAGTTAGAGAGGCCAGGCCAGGGGTAGTAATGGTTATCGGGGTCTGCCTCTGGGTGGTGATGACTACGACCGGCGCGGGCTCCATAGTAATAATTGAGGTTGCATTGTGGTGAGAATGGAAGGATCCACAATGTCTTCCCGAGTTATTGCAGTAGCATATACCCATTGACTTAGCATTGTGTGTTAGGTGGTAAATAGCTCAGTTCCCTATGCTACGACCCTTACCAACAGGGGTTTAGGTGTTGGGTAGCCAGAGCACCTGCTGCCTGTGGAGAGTTAGAGAGGCCAGGCCAGGGGTAGTAATGGTTATCGGGGTCTGCCTCTGGGTGGTGATGACTACGACCGGCGCGGGCTCCATAGTAATAATTGAGGTTGCATTGTGGTGAGAATGGAAGGATCCACAATGTCTTCCCGAGTTATTGCAGTAGCATATACCCATTGACTTAGCATTGTGTGTTAGGTGGTAAATGAATTAATAATAGCATGCACCATGGACTATTTGTGATTGTGTGATTGTGCATCCCCTTTTCTCTCTCACTAGCTCGGTGGAGCTAACCCCGTGTACACATTCTTTTTAGATTTTGATGCGGATGATTCTTGTGGAGCCAGAGACTGTGACTGAGGATCATGGCGATGGTTGCCCATGATGATTGTGCCTACGGGCTGTATTGATACTTGGGACTTATTCCCTTCTTTTATTTTTTTTTGGGGCCACGTGCCTTATATAAATATTTATTGTTATATTTGTTTTGGGATAGTTATGCTATGGTCATTCGGGATGTCCATCCAAACTATTTACGTATCACTTAGCCGTATGAACATGAGGTAACTACTGTAAACGCTTCCGCTTATTTTATGATCGTTGAAAATGTAATATACCTTTGTCTTTCGCACTCTGATATTATTGTATTGTAATATTGGTTTATGACTGTGAGTTGGCCACTGCATCGAGATCCTGGCGGTGAGGTGGGATGACGCGTGTCACCTCAATCATACCCTGATATTGTATTTTATCCCTTGTCGGGATAGGGGTGTGACATGCTGCTCCTCTGCCAGTTGTTGCTCCTCTGCTCCATTGCCACTTGCTGCTCCACTGCCAGTTGCCGCTCCACTTCTAGTTGTTGCTCCTACACTTCTCCTTTCCGTTCTCCTTGATTGCTTGGCAGCTCTACGTGCTCTTTTCAGTTGTTGTGTGGTAAGTTGGCTTTGGGAGCCACTTGCATCATCATTTCTCTTTCTCTACACAATAAGTTAAGCAGTAAAAAAATTGAACAAATATAACATAATGTAATTAAAATAAGTTATTTAAAAGTTGTGTTAAAACTAATACCTTGATTACTCCACCTTGACATGTCCTACTATTATGCCCAATTTCTTTGCATACATCACACCTAACAGTATTAGTTTTCCTTCTAAAATCGGAAGGGTCTGGTTCACCTGGTTCCCTCCTCCTATTTTTCTTTGGTCTTCCTGGTTGTCTTTTTAAGGGTGGAGGTAGCAAGCACCACATCATTACTAGGGACAACTTCCAGTTCATCCAGACTAGTCAATGGGTGAATAGCTTCCCTGTATGCCAATTTGTATCTCTCAATAAAATAAAAGGGGTCACAATAGATGTCAACGTCATCCCTATTATACATAACACATGCTACTACATGTTTACAAGGGATTCTTGTAGCTTCCCAGACTCTACAAGAACAAGTTCGGTTTTGTAAATGCACTACAAATTGTGTCCTCCCTTCTAGGACTTTAAATTCATCATTGGATGCTTGAATAGGCTTACAGTTTCTTGCTTCTTCATTAACTGAATGGATTATCTTCTTAACAGAAGGTGTCACAATCTCCTCTAGTGTCATTGCCTGTGAATACCTCTTGTAAAACCTTCTCATCAATTTGACCCTAATCTCATCAATTAATGATAGAATTGGCTTACTCCTCACATCTCCTATCCAATTGTTGAAGGACTCTATCATGTTATTGGTTATGTGATCACTCTTACAAGAGAAATCAAATGCATGCCTGCTCCAAGTGAAAGGGTGACTCCTCATCAACCAATCATATGCTTCCTTGTCACATAGCAATATTTTCTTCATTGCCTTCTAAAAGAGAAACTCATTTGGTGCTTTGGTTGCAGCCCAAAATTGTGTCTTCAACCATAGACCAGGAAATTTTTACTTGAAATTACTGTAGATATGTCTACAGCAATTCCTATGGTTGGCATGGGGAAAAACTTCAGCTATAGTGCATCTTGAAGGCCCTACAACACAATTTAGAAATTATATTAGGATGATATCATATTAACAAAATTGTAACTATACGTATACACAACACAATTTAGAAATCATACCTTTTGCTTATCTGACATAAATGTCAGGCCAATTGGTAGGTTGTCCAAGCCAAGTGCTTCTTCTAGGTTGTACATGAACTTCCTCCAACTGTCTTTGTTCTCAACTTCAACCACACTGTATGCAATGGGAAACAACCCATTGTTCCCATCCACTGAAATTGCAGATAATAGTATTCCTCCATATCTGCCCTTCAAATGACATTGATCTAGACCTATAAAAGGTCTGCATCCATTAATAAAGCCTTTCTTGCATGCATCAAGACAAATAAACACTCTTTTAAATTTTGAAGCCTCTGCAAAGTCATGTCTTTCATGGCGATTGATTATAAACATTGTACCAGGGTTTCCTATCTGTCAAAAGTTTCCCATACATGGGTAATTTTGCATATTGCTGCCTATGCATTACCTCAGTCTCTCCCTTCACAATCAACCTTGCCCTGTAACATTGCATCCGACCTACTTTTATGTCATACAACTCTCTAATTAAGTCCACCAGAGACTTAACCTTCATATCAGGCTCTGTCCTCATCCTAGATTCAAGTTTCTGAGCAATCCATTTCTCAGTGGCATTACTATTTTTTCCAGGTCTTTTACACATATGTTGTGAGTTGTATGTCTTGATCATAAAAGTTCTTTTATCTGCAATCACTGATGCATGAATCCTCCATGGGCAACCATCTGCACAACATATGGTTGTTACCTTGTCCTTTTCATTTTTGGTCTTCAATGTATCAAAACCCATTCTTATAGCATACTCACCAAGTGCAGCCCTAAAGTGGTGCACATCAGTAAATACTGATTCCAAGCCAAAGTCAACATCTGCATCATCATTTACATTAAACTCTTTGTCAAATTGCCCATGATATTCATCAGAATCATATTCTGCTAAGTTTTCTTCATGGATTTCTACATTTTCTTCTTCTTCTTCCACTTCATAATTTTCAAATGCCTCATCCCTTTCCTCTTCCTCTTCATCTGATGTGACATTGACTTCCCTGTCAAAGTCATCATCTAATCCCTTGTCACTTCCATCATCTTCTTCATTCCCTTGCTGTCCATACTCTACTTGAATTTCATTATCACATCGTCCATCATCTTCTTCATTCCCTTGCTGTCCATATTCTTCTTGAAGCTGATTATCACTCCCTCCATAATCTTCTTCATTACCTTGCTGTCCATATTCTTCTTGAAGTTGATTATCACTCCCTCCATAATCTTCTTCATTCCCTTGCTGTCCACACACTT
Organism: Telopea speciosissima; assembly: GCF_018873765.1. NCBI lineage: Eukaryota > Viridiplantae > Streptophyta > Magnoliopsida > Proteales > Proteaceae > Telopea > Telopea speciosissima. Next base: position 14,254,374 of record NC_057925.1, on the reverse strand, counting down.
CTTTATTTGGATATGTACTTCCAGTTTTACCAGTTGTACTAATGTTAGCATTGGCACCACCTGAAGTGCCACCATTTCCACCAGCTGCTGCATCCATATTACTGGACATTTTTAATCCAGTAAATTCACTCCTACTATTTACACGAGCAGTGGCATTGCTCCAACTTCCAGTAGCACTACTGGATGCCCTACCAACAGAATGACTATAAATACTCCCTCTTCTCATAGGTTGCTTTCCATACCTGCTTGTCTTAGTCCTTGTTTCAATTACTCTAGGAACCAATGAAGTAGGGAAGCCATTTAATTGTATTTCCCTCAACCATAGACTCAGACACTTGTAAATCATGCACAAAAAAATGCAACTGCTCTTCTTTCTTATGCAAACCGATGCACAGTAACAGAGTCTCATCATTTATAACATCTATCTCTTGAGATTCATCTGGTAATAAACAACTCACACTGAAATATACTGTATGCCCCCACAGGGGCCTCATTTCTGATCACTGAATTGTAAACATCACATACTACATCCAAATACCCATACCTATCTACGTCTATCCATTTCTCAATTGTTTGCCCATTGTAGTAGTAAAATATTGGTATCTTGGAATCCATTGCTTATTGTATCTTTGAAAGGCAACTCTGCAATTCAAAGTAGAATCTCAATAATCAAAGAAGAATCTCAATAATCAGATGAGATTAAACCCAAAAATGAATACTATTAATGCATATATCCTCTATTATGAGATGGCAGGTTCAGAAATTTCCAAGTGATAGAGAATATATAGCAAAAAGTACAGAAATTTACACAAGAAAACTGCAAAATTATTGTGCTTGACTGATGAAGTCCAACAATTTAATTGAACAATTCTTAGCAATAAACAAAGTATAAAGGGCTGAAAGAATAGGGTGGAGAAGCCCAGCCTGGGCCTGAAAATTCCCAAATATCACAAGCATATCAAAACCGTAATGCAAGCACTTTAGTAGATCAATAAGTGTTTTTTAGTTTCTAAATCTGTGTACTATGTTACTCTGAGAGAGAGAGAGACAAAGTAAACTAATAAAACCATGAGACCATTTCTAAGTTTTTAATTATGTATCTCAAACATTAGGATTAATATGTAATAACAAAAACCCTAACTGTGATCGTCTGAGCAAACCCCAAATTTATGAGCAAAAAACTGAAGTTAGTACTAGCATTGAACAAAAGGATGGGGAAATTGAAGACAATGGTTCAAGAATAACCTTCTATTTACTCTGGTGGCCGAGATGCTTTCCTCTTTCTTGGCCGAGAAGCGTCTCTGTCAGAAATTGAAGTCGATGGTTGAAGAAGAAGGGTGCTTGAATAAGGGCGTGAGTGAAGGCAGACTTTTTGTCAGTGGTTTTCTTGTGTATCTCGGCAAGCCATGTTTGAAATTTGTTGTCTTTCTTCCCTCCGGCGAACTTCAGTTTTGGAGTTGCAGGTCATTTAGGAAGAGAGTGAAGAATGAAGAGGAAAACATTCAAATTTGGGGGGTTTTAGGTTGCAAGGGTAATATTGTAACTTTACGTTGCACAAGGGTAGTTTAGGGTTTTCAAAAATATTTAAGTAGCTGACTTCATCGTTTAACGGTGGATCACTAACGGTAGGGTGTAATCTGAGTATTGGGCTCTAATACAGGGGGTGATCTGAGTATCGGCCCATTTTCGAGGGGGGTTTCGTAAATTTCCCTATTTCTAAATAATGGTTTAGTCCCACATTGGTTATGAAGGAGGAAATCTTTTGTCTTGTATATGTTTGTGATCTATTATCACACGTTATGTTTAGAAAGGATTGTACGATGCACTTGCGAGCGAGGACAGTGACCATCCGAGCACTTACTTTGCACTTCTGTGTTGTTGTCAATCCAGCCTGTTTTATCTTGGGAGGCAGGTTTGCTGTAACCATTTGCAGTAACAAGGTACAAATACTATTTTAAGGATAGAATGATTTCGTTCGACTCAGGCTATCTCTCTGTCCTCTTCCTCTTTTGATATAAGCTTCTAACATGTTTCCTTTGAGAGGAAGCAGCTGGGAGGGAGACTACAGGAGACAGACCCAATGAACAGAGGCCGCCGGGTACAAAGTGCAGGAAGTGGCAAGATTCACCAAATGGGCAACCTGAGGTACTGCAAAAGACAATGAAGATAGTAAATACAATGCCTTGTCAACAACATAGAAAAGGTAACTGTTACAGCAAACACCAACCAAAAACACGAAAGAAAACAAAAACAGAGTAAGATGACATAGAGATTTAACGTGGTTCACACACCAATATGGTATGCTATATCCACGAGCGAAGGCGAAGATGATTCACTATGCAAATCGGAAAAAAATTACAGTGGAGATCTCTCAAGAACACCCAAAGCGGTGCTGCTGCTCTCTCCTAGAAATCCTAAAATGAAAACCCCAAATCTTACTCATCTTTACAATAAAACGGGTAAAGAACATAATTACTCCTCCATTGGATCCGGGTCGATCCATCGAGCCTCTTCTTCATAATCCTCTTTTTGGAAGAGGTTGGATTTCTTGCTACTGTCTCCTTCATAAACTACAAATTATTGGCATTGGGATGATTTCTCATTGGAAACTTTTTTCTGAATTAGTAATTGAAAGCCTAGCTCCTTAATAAGCTTCCTTAGTAGTCGAGAGCCCCATTAATGCTTTGATAGAGGAAGAAACCTTCTTATTATCTGTGTAATAAACAAAGAAGAAGAAGATGAAGAACCTTCTTATCTTTATTTTTTAGGTAAAGAAGAAACCTCTTATCATTGGCCCTTAGAATTGCAGTGGTGAGAAGTTTTGGAAAAAAGATAATGTAAAGTCCAACGCATGATGTGACCTCAATTGATGGAATTTTTTTTTTGCTTGTAATATGGACCATTGGATTTGGAGCATACTAGTACATTTATACAAATCATGTCTTCTTTTTAGCTCGATTAATGGTATATTATAATAATTTCTTGAGACAATATAATAAGTAAAAATGTTCTCTGAGTGGGATGTAGGGACCACACCTAGACACATGGGGGAGGAAATGACCGGTGCACCCCCCAATAAATGGTGAAATCCCGCCCCAACGTGCTTGGCGTAGGCTGTCATTGGCTGCTACGTGTGGCATGACCCTTGCATCCCACACAAAGAATACTCCCGTATAATAATTAACAAAAAAATAAAGGTGGTTACATTTTTTAGAAAAGTAAATTTGTTTAAATAATTTGAATTGATTTGGATTCTTTTTGGGTTATTTTGTTTGTGTTACATGCTTCTTTTACCATAATATTGAATTCAACCAATCGCAAAGAGACTCTTTAAATTTTAACTTCAAATTTTAAATACATATATATTTCGTTGTGAAATGCTTGTATTTTTACTTACAAAACAGCCATATTAAACACATACCGTATCATTATCATATATGTTTTATTATTTTGGATTTTTAAAAAGTATTATTATCATATAGTCTATTTTATTATTAAACATATCTGTATCCTTTTTATTGTCATTCCATACTAACTAAGGTCATGGGACCATGGTTTGTAATCTTGATATCGGTGTATCAGATCAGTAACGCCCAAAATCAGGCCAAATATGACACATCTCTCTCTCTCTCTCTCTCTCTCTCTCTCTCTCAGATCGGTCTCAGGTCAATATCGATCCATTCCAACCAAAATCGACTGATCCGATCCGATCCAATCCGAGATTATGAACCATGCATGGAACCATAAATGCATCCACATCTGTGATGATTTTTTTTTTTTTTTATAAAACATTTGTGATGAAGTGATGATGGTGGGTTATCAAATCAAATTCCTTTTTTACTTATGAGTGAGATGATAAAATAGACACATGGTCCCAACTCAAGGCAATGTACCTTCATCATAAAAAAAAGCCACTACATTTATATAACCAAGGATGATCGCCAGATCCAAATATTATGGTCAGGTCACTCAGGTGTAGATTTCTAGAGCATCTCTTTGATCAACAAGATACTAAAAGATTCCAAAATGGTAGTTTTGGTTTAGGGTCCATGGTCTTCATTGTGGGCCCTAGGCTAAGTGCCAATGTGCAATAAATTCTAAGAAACTTTTTACGTCTTTCCAAGCAACCTCTGCCAATGTATTATTGAATATAGATGTAATAATCGTCATTTAATAAAAGTGAAAGTTCCTAGTTAGTTTTGACTTTTATAAATTTAAAGGTTATAATGGTCATTTAAGATCAATCATTAATAGAAGGGAACCATCCATGAGATTTCATCTATTTCATAGCTTACACTGTATTTTGAAAGATTCTTACAAACGTGCTCCTACCGTTTGATCAAAACAGTTAAGTGATGATATCATCGCTCAAATTTTAACCACTTTCTGCGATCTCTCTGTTCTCTGTAATAGCTGCGAAACCGAGAGGCAAGGGCAAAATTGTCATTTTTAAAAAAAACTAATAGTTAGTACTCAAGGGTATGAAAATAATTTTTGAAATTTGAGGAGAGATAGACGTAATTGTTTGAAACCCCAAGAGTGATAGACGTAAATTTCCCTTAATATAATAATTCGAACGAGATCATCTGTAATCTTCTCCTAAGGCGGCGCAGGTAAATAAAGATTGGTCTAAAGACTGAAAAGTATGAACTCTGAACGAATGAACACCAATCACAAGTACATATTCAAATAAAGGGAAAAAAAACGCCACTCGATCGCTCCAGACATGTCGCCCCTGCGCCTTGACACATGGGTGCATGAAATGACCGCCACACCTCTAATCATTTTCGGGGTTCAAGGGTGTGGTGGTTCACGCACCCTTGTGTCAGGGCACAAGGGCGGCGTGTGCTGTGTGACTGGGTGGCATTCAATGTCTCTAATAGAAAGATAAAAGAAAATAGCTTAGAGATCTTGCGCACGTGCTGGGAACGGCTTCAATGTCTCTAGTAACACTGGATTTTCTCAAAACTATAAAACTGCCACCATCGCTCTTCATAGATTAGGAGTTTTAAGTGTGTAACAAACATGTGCAAAAGGGCCAGTGCAGTGAGACATCAACATGGATGACATTTTCACTTTTCATGGGTGGGATTGTCATTTTGCCCTCTCTGTTTTTGGATGCAAGCGCCACACTTCCTCACATAGATTTTTTCCTAGTAATGATATAAAAAAACACAAGACAAACCCTTGTTCAGTGGATTGGTTCTTTGCCCATATAATGTAAGTTCCTAGGCGGACAAGTATTCGGCTCTCCAATCTTCATTTAAATTCCTTTTGTTAATTTGGGTGCATTTCTGTAAAAAATTTTACATATCCATGTGTGGTTCTTGTATCTGTGTGGAATTATAGACTTTTGGATGCTACATTTTCAAAGGAAGTTTCTTCTCATATTCATAAGATTAATTTGTCAGACTCTGATGATAGATGGTGGTGTACTTTGGTTAAGAATGGTACTTTCAGTACTAAACTTGTTGCTAGATCTTTGACTTGTTTAACTCCTAGCCATAATATTTATCTTTCCACCTGGTAGAAATTCTTCTGGAAACTTAAGTTACATCTTAAAATTAAATCTTTTTTCTGGCGTGTATTAAATGCAGGACTTCCAATCAAGGCAACTCTATCCAAATGGCTTCCAATTGACCCTTATTGTGCTCTTTGTGGTACTTGTTTCGAATCATACTGGCACATATTCTTTTCATGTGAATGGGTTAAACATATTTGAGTGGCTGATCCTTTGGGATTGAGAACTGAGTATTTGTCTCATTCCTCTTTGAAAAACTTCTGCATCTCCTTTCTATTTAAGTTTAAGATGGATAAACAATCTCTAACTTGGTTTTTTGAGATATTTATTATTACTTGTTACTTTATATGATCGGTTCCGAAACAAAGCCGTTTATGGACCAGAGAAGCCGGATCCAGTTTGGGTTGTGAAAAAAATTGAAAGCTGGATATCAGGTTTGGGGTTATCCCCCCCCCCACCCTCCCTCCCCCTCATTCTCTTCCCATGAAGTATATTCTCCAACTGAGGAGGTTGTCACATTGGCTACTCTTTCTCATTTGCCCATCTTCAGTTTTCCTGTCTTAATCTGTGCAGGATACCAGATCTCTGAAGTAGTGACAATTGGATGGTCTTACATATTTTTGCTAAATGACAAATTTATTTTGTTTGCTGCAGGATCAATCAAAACTTCTCGCCCTTTCGAGCCAGAGCTGTTTAGTATTCATACTGGTCTCACACATGCTCAACGTTTAGGGTTGAAGGTGAAAGAAGTGTGATGCTCTAATCGGCTGATCTCCGATTATCTTCCATCTCCAACTAGGAAGCCTTGGCCATGGCCGCTCTTACACTATTTTTTTTATATTAACTCTATAGGGCAGGATTTGAGTTTTAGCAATTTGGGAGATCCTTTTTGTTCGCTAGTGGTGTCTAACTTAGCTAAAAAGGCTCAAGAAACAAACAATACTTATGTTTATCCCTCTTTTTAGTTTTATAAATTTCTTTTTTATCATCAAAAAAAAAAAAAACTTTTGAGAAAAACATTCAATTCGAATTAATTTTGAAATTTTCATCCATTTCAGAAAACAAAAATGGATTGGTCAAAAGGGAAAGATCATCTCACTTTCTAGTTAATATCATCGATCACAAAAAATGTAGAAAAGTGAGAGGGAAAAAAAAAACTGACTACTTTGTGCAAATCTACAAGTTTCTTGGCACAAAAACTCTAACCGTCTATGATTAGAAAACATCTGTCCTTGTCTCTGGTTTTATTTTTCTCCAATCGAATTGATTTTGGCTGATTCAAATAGGTTCTTGATCAATTCAAATGGGAAGTGATGGAGATCTAATTGATGTCTGATTTCAAAATTTAAAACCTTTGTTGTAGGTTGCCTCCACATGATTCAATATTATTAAAATCCAGTGATGATGTTTGGATGTCAAGAATAGAAAGAAAAAAAAGGTTGAATTTGAGGAGAGAGATAAACACATAAATCAATCACTGCATCATCATGATTTTTGTCTCGATATGTTTTCTTTTCTTTTCTTTACTTTTCTTAGCATCCAAACATAAGTTCCCAAATAGTTATTAATATCTATTTTTTTCTTGTAATTTTTTTTTTTTATTTTGTAACTTTTAAGTATTGTAGCAATAAGCATCAACTAATTTGAATCATTAGAAAAGAGTATATCCAAATAGTATTTTGGATAGAACGAAAATTGTAAAATAATGCGATTGTTGTATTATGGCGCGAATTCACGTCTGTGCTTGCCCCTAAATATGGGGACCACTACATTTCTGGGATCCATGCCATCATAATACAATGCATAATGGAAGACAATTGCTTGCTCAATTGGTCGACGATGCCTTGCCAGTAGAATGCAGACTCCTAGGTGGTCATAGGTTTGACTCTCCTGTCTTCACCTTGTGCCTTTAAGACAATTTTTTTCCTTCCCCCCTCCCCCCTCCTTCTGTTGGATGAAACCAACAAGGCAGGGGCATCCTTTGCCAAATGCTTGCATGATACATGTTGTTGAGGTGATAATAATGATGTAATTAAACAATGATTTTTTAATAAATTATATCAAATAAGCACAATAATTTTGTTAGATATATTGATTTTGATATTTTTCAGATGTTCTATAATCTCACTAGTGGATGAATTAATTTTGTTTTTAGTCCACATTAAAATTTTTGTCTCAACTACCCAAAAGTATGCAACACATTATTTATTGATTCTCTTTATGGCCACAACCATCTCAAATATATACACGAAACTTGAAGGTTAGGTACTCTATTGTCCAAATATCATATATAATGCAATACAATTAAATGCTATATTAAAAGCTTTAAGAAAATAATGGAAATGTTGGTTTAATATAAGAAAGGGCTGGTTGGATGAGAGGTGTTACCAAACTTGGAAAGATACCGTAGTTCTAGGTATCGATATCGTATTAGTGTATTGGTCGATGTGTATTAGTATTGCCGAAGCCTGATATCGATACGATATTAATAAATATGGTAATCAGAAAAGAACAAGGAAGAAGAAGAAAACAATTGCGTGGTTTGTCCACACACCTATGTCCACTGGGAATGAATTTAAGAGAGTTTTGTTTTCAATATGTTTCTTAATCTTACACCACTTTATATAGACCACTAAACCTATGTCACCTCTCCCTGGGTACGAGATATAACCTGATGCGATACATCTCCAACAGAGGGGGTGAATGTTCACGTACATGAAGAACTCACAACCATTTAGATGGAACATTCCCACAGAATGGATTCCATATGAACGACTGTGAGTCGTTCATGTACGTGAACATTCCCTGCACTCATCTCAACACTCCCCCTCAAAGTTGGAGAGTGAACATCATGGATGTCCAACTTGCTAAAAAGAAAAAATGATACTATTCATGACTAAGAGCTTTGGTAAAAATATTTGTGACTTCTTGTTTTGTTGAAACATAAATAACCGGATTTTTTGAGCTTGAAGTTTTCATGAACCATGTGACTATCAATCTCTATACGATTGTTTGTTCATGAAAGACCAAATTTGATGCAATGTGTATGGTTGCTTCATTGTCACAATATATATAAATTCATAGGTTATGACTGTAGTACCCCTAAATCCATGAGTAGGTAACGCAACCAAATCAGCTCACAAGTTGTAGCAGCCATATATGGCTATGTATTCAACTTCAATAGCAGATCATGAAACAATGATTGTGTTTTTGCCTCTTCCTAGAGATGAAACTCGATCGAATAAAGGTACAATATCTTATAATAGAGCAGCAAGAGCTGTCATACCTAGCCCAATCTGAGTTACCATAAGCATTGACATGAACATTTCTAATAGAAGATAATATAATGCTTTTCCCCGGACATGATTTCTAGTAACGTAAAATCCTAAATGCGGCATGAGGACTTGCAACACAAACTATATCAGACATTGCTATTGTGAGATAAATTAATATTCCAACAAGTCTTATCTATTCTATTGGATTTAAAATAAGGTCAACAATCTTCAACATTCGATTTCAAATTTTGCTCTGTGGGAAATTCAATTGGTTAAGATTCAAGTAAACCTGCATCACTAAGCATCCCTAAAGTATATTTTCTTTGCGATAGAAAAATTCCTTTAGTTAATCTAGCAACCTCAATGCCAAAAAAATATTTGAATGGACCCAAGTCTGTGACATGAAAATGCTATGAATAAATAATTTCAAAGCATTAATGGGAACAAGATCGTTCCTGGTAATGGTTATATCATCAACATAAACAAAAAAATAACTGTGAAGCTATATCCATTGAAAGACACATACAAGGAGTAATCGGCTAAAGATTGTTTGAATCTGGTATGTTGTAAAGCAAATGCAAATTTGGAAAACCTATTACAAGAAGCCTATTTTAAAACATATATGTGGACTTGCAGAGACAACAAACAAGATTATGCTCCCCCTTCGAGAGAATTAGTAGTGAGTCATGTAAACATCTTCATCAAAATCACCCTGAAATAAACATTAGTAACATCTATTTGAAAAAGAGACTAACCTTTAATGGAGGCAATAGCGAGGAGACAATGCACAATAATTAATTCAGCAACAAAGGAAATGTTTCTTTGTAATCAACACCCTCAACTTAAGATAAAGGAGGTGGAGGAGGAGATGGTGGAGAGAAAAGGGGAGACGACAGTAAATCATAAATAGCAGAGACTAGAAGGATAGGTGGAGAAGAAGAAGATAAAATGAACATGTTGATATGGAAAAATGGTTTATGAAAAATGACATCTCTACTAATAAACATCATTTTGGTGATAGGTTGTAATTGCGACGGGCTTCTTAACTATATGAGTATCATATAAATATTCTGAGAATGGCTTGAGATTTAAATTTTGACTAATCCGGAGTTAAGTTCTTTGTGTAATATAACAAGACAAAAACACGAATATGAGAGTATTTGGGTGGAGAATTAGTCAAAAGCTCATGTGGAGTCTTGCCTTTCAACAGAGGCATAGGGAGACAATTATGAGATTGATAGTGGTAAGTACACATTCCCCCCACCCAAAAAAGAGAGGCAAATTGGCTTAAAAACATAAAGCCCCAACTAGGAATCTCAAGAATATTACAGTGTTTGTGTTCAACAACATCATTTTGTTGAGGGATGGCAACATGAGTGAATGGATAATTCTTATGTCATTAAAATAAGAGTCTGAACATTTTTAACAAAATAAATAAACTGGGTTTACACCATAGCAATAAAATTCTTAAGAAGAGACTGAATTCTAGACTCGCGATATATAAAAAACTCAAGTATATCAATAAATAATAATCAACAATTGTAAGAAAGTAATGGGCCCTAGAAATAGATGAAATCTAGAAGAAAAATGGGCAAGTATTTCATTCAACATGTAGCAACTTGTGTATGCATTCTTTGTTCATAGTTGATCCAATAGGTGCATCAGGGGGGCTTAGCACTATTTTGGAAGAACCATATTTAGATGGAGGTGATTTCATATTTCATCAGACTTTAGAATTTTAAATATCAAGGTGTCAACCCCTTTTTCCATGAGTGTGTCTATGGTAATCTAGTTGCCTTTCAATGCCAAAGTGTATGGGATTGTCTTATTGCATTAAATGCTAGCCAAATTTTTGAATGAATTGTGTTTGGTGATTTTAACTCTTACATTTCTGGGTATGAGAAGAAAGGTGGGAATTAAACAACTGACAAAGATATGCGACCATTTCGAGAAATGTTGAACTCCTACTAGCTAATGGACCTTGGTTACTAGGGTTCCACATACACTTGGTGTAACAGACAGAAAGTTCCAGCATTGATCCAAATCAAACTGGACCGAGCATTAGCAAACCACAATTAGAGGACTTCATGCAACGGTGTTAGTTAAAAAAATATAGGCTCTACTTGGCTTTGGTGATTGACATTGAAGGTGGGGGCATTTAGAGGACACTGTCCTTTTCACTTTGAGTCCATGTGTTTCCACCATCCTGAGTGCAAATTTGTGGCGTCTACTGCTTGGGGCACCCTTGTTCTTGGCATTTCCCTCCAATGCTATATTATAGAAATTGTTTTTTTTTTTTTTTCTAGTCGGCGTACAAATCTTAGAATAAGGAGGTATTTTCAGCCATGTTAACCAAATATTGAATTGTATCTGTAAGAGCTAGAGCAATTACATAAAACTTCCATTTTCATATTTCACTCTTGCACGAATTGTAGATATTACAGCCACGTTGGATGTGGAGCTTGCCAATGAAGAGGAGCTATGACTTCAAAAATCAAGAAAACTATGGCTTACTAGTGGAGATATGAACACCTCTTTCTTCCAAGCATCCACGATTCAAAAGCTCCAATAAATCGTATTTTAAAGCTGAAACGTTCATCTAGAGTATGGATGAAATCTTGGCAAAAGATATTTCAAATGACTCTTGATCATTTTAGTACAGTGTTTTCATCTGAAGGAGTTGTTGATACCTCTCTGCATCAGATTCTCAATAGTGTTGATCCTAAGATTTTCATTGAAACAAATGCACAACTATGTCAATTGCCAACTATGGGTTTGAGATGCCCTTTTTGCCATGGGTCCTCTCAAAGCTCCAGGCCCTGATGGTTTTCCACTAGCCTTTTTCAAGAACTATTGGGAGATTGTAAGGAAGATCTTTTCGCTTTTGTATTAAATTTTTTTCATTGAGGCTATCTCTCTCATTCTCTCAATGCTATTCTAATATGTTTATTGCCAGAGGTTCAACATCCAGAGTATGTTGACCAGTATAGACCGATTGCTCTATGTGCAGCGGTATTGAAGGTCATCACCAAAATTTTGACAACTCGCCTGAAACTGGTATTGGACGAATTTATCTCTCCTACAGAATCTGCCTTCAACCCAAATTGGTCAATTTCATATAACCCTTTCATTGCTCACGAACTACTCAACTATATTGGCAAAATAAAGAAGGGGCATCCACTAATAGCCGTGCAACACTGTGTCCCTTAGAGTATGTTAGATTTGTGCTTAGACCACAATGAAATTTATAAAGAACAACAACAAAACAAATATTTAATACACATTGAATGGATCGAAATTGATGTTTCACTCTCATACAGGGCGGACCAGAATTTGGTGTTCTTGTGATGTGCACAAATATCGCTAAGATATATATATATATATATATATATATATATATATATATATATATATATATATATATATATATATATAGAGAGAGAGAGAGAGAGAGAGAGAGAGAGAGAGAGAGAGAGAGAGAGTAAAAAAAATGGCTGGCCACCCACTCTATTTAGAGAAGTACCATTCCAGCACACCTATCTGTATGGGTACACATGTTTGAATAAGTGATGGAGATTTAATCTTAAGAGAATATTTCAGATCAAGGATTGTGATCACACCCCTTAGCATGTATATGTCCATATGTATAAACATGTCTCTTGAAGAGACAGATGTCCACATATGTAGGGACATGTCATATAGCCATACGAGTCATGGGAATAGTCATACAATGATCACACAAAAGGAAAAATCACACAAATGCACTACATTGCCTTGCCACGATCGACTGGTCAGCTTGGTGCATATGTGTGAAAATAAATGGTATCTGAATAGGTCCACATGTCTGAACGAGTGATGGAGATTTAATCTTATGAGAATATTTCAGATCAAGGATTCTAATCACACCCCTTATTATGTACATGTCTATACATATAGAGATGGCTCTTGAATAGACACGTATCCACATATGTGGGGACATGTCTCATACTATTCGAGTACATAAGGGCATAATGAAGTAGTTACTGATGGGGTTACCATTATCCTTTGTGTAGTGATGAATCTTGTATGTGTTCATAAGAATAAGAATAGTAATTTGTTCATTTTTCGAGGTCTCAAAGGGGCGTGGAAACACTTACGAAAAGAACTCTTGAATGGAAATAGAAAAGAGATGTAATTCCCGTTCCTTTTTTCACAATTAATGTACGACGAAAATCTCTCTTTTGCCTGCCCCTATCCCAATGAGCCAAAACAAAAGCTCTCATTTTTTGTTGAGTAGTTTTTCAAGTAAGTCTTGAATGAGTCCCTTGAAAGGTTGATGAATATATGAATAGGATGAACCAGCCCCCATGAATATCTTTGTTTCGGAACAAAACAATTAGAATTAGGCTCGGTCAACTGGAATCTGTATTATCCATATAGGAGATCTTCCAATTGAGAAGATCCATCGACTTGAGACGAAGAGAAAAATCTATTTATTTTTTTTAGTTATTCAGTTAAACCAATGATTCGTTATTGGAACAGATTTTCGTATCTATAATAGTGCGAAAAGAAAGCCTAACTCCAAGTTGTTCAGGAATAGTGGCGTTGAGTTTCTCAACCCTTTGCCTTAGGATTAGTCAGTTCAATTTCTCGATGGGGGTAGGGATGGGGTATAACTCAGCGGTAGAGTGTCACCTTGATGTTCGAGCCCTTTTTTTTATGCATGATTCATATCCATCGAAGTACATAAGGGCACAATCATACGACAATCACGCAAAAGGAAAAAATGACACACACATACACGCTACATTTGCCTCGGCACAATCGATCACGCAGCTTGGCCAGCGTGTGGGAAAGTAAACCCTTGAACCCTATCGGTGACAGAGAACCCTACCCTTGTAGTTCACATTCTCTCATATAAGATGTATCATATAAGCCTTATTTCATTCTTTTCCATAATTGATGTGGAACTAAAGTTAGTACCAAAAAAAAAAAAAAAAAAAAGACGTGGGACTAAAGTTATTCCACTACTTTCCTTGTAAGAAACAACATTTAGAAGGTCAAGGGTTCAACTCTTGTAAGGGAAAAATACAAGTAAAACCAAAAGACACAACAACAAAAACTCAGTCTTATCCCAACTAAATGGCATCAACGGCTACATGGATCATTGCCCTCCAATTTACTCTATTCGAGGTCATACTTGATACAAGGCCTAAACTAAGTATGTCTTTCCTCACCACTTCTCTTAGGATCATTTTAGGTCTACCCTTAAAAATAAGTATTTTAAAACTTTTTTCTTGTTTAAAACAATTAAAACTAATAATATTTTAGTTTTGACTTTCACTATGCGTAACCATAGTTGGCTACATTGAGATTGTAATCATGCCAAATTATCCTCCTTCGTGCATGTAAGTCCAATATTGCACCATACAATGCATAAAATTACATAATTATTCTTTGTCTTATTTTGTCGACGTGAAATTGTTACAAGATCATGCTTTGTTAAAATATCCCTTTTCCTACCCCCCAAAAAAAAAAAACAATTAAAATATTTCTTTAATTTTTGTTAGACATTCTATAATTAAATTTAGGGAAAAAAAGCTTTATCCGGGAGCACTCCCATGAGTTTGTCTCTCTCCTCCTCATATGAAACGATACCTATGCCCCCTTATTTTGAGGAGGAAAGAGAGAGACACATGTGAGTACTAGCGTAGGCCACACTCCCGAACAGAAAACTACTTCCGTTAAAATTAATACATCATCACATCATCTTTCCATAGGGTATAAATAGATGAAAAATTATCGGGCACTGTTGTGCGCATTGTGTGGTGCAACAACGCCCATGTGTGCATAGTGGGTCCCACCATGCGCACATGGTCGCTGCTACGCCGCATGATGCATACAGCAGCACCCCCAGTACTGGGGGTGATAAAGATCCATAAATAGATGGATCAGCTATAAATCCCAGCATGGTGAGACGATATCACAGTCAAAATGAGAAACCTAGAAAGAGTAAAAAAGAGAGGAGCTCTACATAATTGTGCATTTGAACCGGTCCAACCATTGGGTCCAACAGGCCTTCAAGTACAAAACTTCAAACTACCAAACGAGGTAGTCAACCATTGGCCACTGAACCCTGGGGAGTAGACAGTGGCAATACTGTAAATTTGAGAATTAGACAGTGGCAATATTGTAACTTTATCACATATAGAGTTACCAACTCCATCTATCCTTCCCCACTACAACCTTCTCTGAGGTGTGAACATATCCACACTCAGTTCTTTCCAAGAAATCTGACACAACTTCACAGGCAAGGATTATTTAATTTAAAAATAAAAAATGGGAAGAAATTAAATAAATTTGCGAAATCGAAATTCGAAACAGTAAAAATTAAGAAAGAAGATATTAGAAAAAGGGGAAGAGTATTTGGAAACTTTAGAAATTCAACAGAAAAGGACGTTTTGGAGATTGGATTGATCAAAACGTCACCCTTTTCTTACCATTTCTCTCTCTTTCTTACCCTGCAATACAGAGAAGATCGAAGTTCGAGGTTGGTCGGTCTGAAATTTGGAGATAGACTGAGAGAGAGAGAGAGAGAAGCGATTTGCAGAGGCGGAAAGAGTATAGACTATAGTTTAGAACAAGAAGTCAAAAAGGGCGATTTTGATCTTGATAAAGATACGGTAAATAGGTTTCGTTTATTTGTTTATCGATTTTGGCTTGTGGGTTTTTTTTTTTCAAAGTTGATAGTTTGTTACCAGGTGGAGGGTCGTATTTTATGTGGGTTTTTCAGTGGTTTCGGAAGGATTCAGCTTGATAACTTGATGCTTTTGTTGGATCTTGGCTACTGGATTATAAGCTACTTTAGGGTTTTGCAACGTTAGAGACACTGGTGATGATAAAATCTTGTTAATCTCTCTTTGGAGTTTGGGGTGAATTTTTTATTTCACTGGTTTGTCTTGTAATTTGTTCACTTTTTTCCCTGGGAAGGATGCTACGAGAGCTTGATCTTTGTTTCGAATTTTGTTTTGTATTATTTATAGTTTAGATTTTATTGGTCAGTATTGACTAGCTTGCAGTGGGGTTGAAGTTTGATAGTTTATTTATTTTTCTTCTTATTTTATATTTTGGGTTTGAGTTTTTTTTGTGTGGAGTTTTTAGGGTTTCTCTTAACTTACTGAGTTTGCTGAAAGTTAGGGTTTTTGGGTCTCGGTTTCGTCTTGGGTTTGGGGGATTAAGGTGGTGGTGATGATGATGATGATGCATGGGGAGTAGAACAGTGAGGCCTGGTGCGGAAAATGATAAGGAAGCAGCAGGCGGGATGCCGAGCTTCATTCCTCAACTACCTGCTTCTCATGCAGTGTAAAGTTCCTCTTCAACACTTACCTTTTGATTGATTTAACTTTTGTTTTTGCATGTCCGGTTAGCTATTGCTGTTTTTCCTTTTTTTGTTTGTCTCTAGCTTCTCTGAAGAAATTGTGGTCCTTTTGGCTTTTATTATCTTTTGATAATCCTTTTATTTTTATTCTCAATCTATCCCTGCATTTATTGTGTAGGTTTGGACTCATTAAGAACTCCTTTCTTTAATATTCATAATGCTCCATTTGTTGTTCTATTTATTTTAGTGCACTATTGGTACTGGATATGAATGTATGCGGGCAGAGAAATGTTGAAACCTTTTCCTTTCTAAACTACTTACCCTCGTAGTTTGGTTAGATGTCTAGGTGCATTATGATCGATATATGATGCATTGATTGAATTCCACTATTTTGAGACATGGAAACTTTAAATTCCAGTCGGTGGGGTTGGAAAGTTTGCCCTGAAGACCATATTTGGGTGGGGGTGTCGGACGGGGTTTAATGCCGTTTGTATAAGTTTAGAAATGACACTTCAATCCTTGGGTGTGTAATTCCAATGTGATAAGTGGGCAAAAGAACATGAAATTGAAAGAAATATGCTTCTAAGATATAGCGTATACGAGGAATATACCGAATTACACCTACCAAAAAAGAAGAAAAAAAAATACATGGAGGTACCAATGATCAAATGAACTGGTGTGAACAAAGATGAAAGGATAGCACTTGGGCTAGTCTGAACTTTTCCTTAGCTTCTGGAGAAAGCTTGATTGCATTTTTCTGTTTGTTACCTATTACTTCTATGGAATTGGTCATTTCCCCTTTACAGTAGCACATCTTACTAATGCGACAGTATTGTTTCTGGTATTATGGGTTACAGTGGCACAGAAGGAAATAACACCCCTTCTTCTCGAGTTTCCGACTTTGGGGCGCTGGATAATTCTGTTGGATTTCGCATAGAGGATGCTGTTGGCCTCGGTAGAAGTATGTATCCATGCTCTTTTTTCAATATTTCAAATTGCTTAGAAAGTCTTTTTTATCAATATTTCAACTATTGTGCAACCATCTCCATTTCTTCTGCCCTGTTCTGTTCTAACTTCATTAGAAACATAAGAAGTGTATCTCTCTTGTATCATCTACAGGTAGTTTGTTGCATAATGTTTTGGTTCTATCGTCTTCTAATATGTCACCTTCTGAAGTCTTGAGGAAAACTGGCCCTAATCTTGCCTGCTCTTTTTTTTTTTTTCTGACTAAACAGAGGAAGCACAAGTATCAACACACAAATAAGTGTGCATGCTTGTAGGTCAAGGCTGTCAATCTTTTGTTTGAACCCTAGTTTATAAACTTATTGGCATATCATTCAGTCTTTAATTGAGGGAGCATGGACATACACTTGGTTTCAGTGCTGAGATGGCACTCTCTGTGAAAACTATTTAGGCTCATATGGAAAAGAAAATTTTAGTGTCTGGCACTGAAATGTACAGGGATGCATGTTGTAAGACAGCAGAATTTTGTAAAATGGCTTGTCCTTGGTTCATAGTTTTTTTATAAATCAGTTGGCTGGTCAACTATGATTCTGTACACATTTTAGATGGGTCACATGGATTATTACAAAATGCCTTGTGTATAGTTCTTCTACATTAACTACTTATTTTATTGATGAGAGGTGTCTTCTCTCCTTTTTTAATTTAAAAATCTCTCGGCTTTCTTGAAATTTTGGGTGCAAAAGTGATTGGTTCAGATATTGCTTTCTGACTTGTTCTTTCTGATCACTTTTGTCCTTTGAAGACCCTGTATTCAATCTAACAAAGTCAACTGGACAGACTACTACTTTGGACCCTTTGCAATTTGGAAATTTTGCTAAGGTAGGTGACAAATGTTTGCTGCTAAACTTATGTGAATTTGTGATTTAATGGAAAGTATTTCTGCTTGTTGATTTTATCCAGTGGTTGTTGGGGCTGATTCTTTTTTTTCCCCCCTCCTTGAAAAACAGTCTCTTGTTTCCTCCGATGTAACGCCACTTGCTTCTAGAGCTGTGCCTCAGAGGTTTCCATCACATAAGGGACAACCAAATCTGGGTTCTATACCTAGTGGTCATTTTGAAAACTGGGGAGACTCCACAATGGCAGATGCCAGTCCTCAGACTGATACATCAACAGACGTGGATACTGATGATAAGAATCAAAGGGTGATTAGTCTAATCTTCACTCTCTGTACACTGGTTATAGTATCATCTCTGCATTCTATGTGATTATATATATTTGTATATAAATATTCCAAATGTTTCATTCAAATCTTATAATCGTCTTCACCATGCATATCTTTTCATCCCTTTGTTGAAGCATATTGAACCCTTACTTTCTTTATATTTTTTTATTCTTGTTATATAAAATTGTACTATGTGCAGTTAATGGATGGACTAAAATTAAGTTCTACTGCAGATTGAAACCGGTCAGTCTCAGTCTACTGCTATAGTAGCTTCTGATTCTAGTGACAAATCAAAGGGCAAAACAGGGGATCAGAAGGTATCTTGAACAGATATCATGGATGCTTCCTTGGATGGTTTGTTAGTATTTGGTCATTTATAATTTGTTCTATATTTTTCAGACACTTCGTAGGCTAGCTCAGAATCGTGAAGCTGCAAGGAAAAGCCGCTTGAGGAAAAAAGTAATTTTTTTTTGTTGTTTATCCCTCTTATTGACTTTATTTGCCTGTAATGTCTATAGTATGAGGTATGGTAGCATATGTTGCATGTGAAATTAAGTGTTAAACTATGTACACCATAATACCATGGGGGTATTCTGGTCTTTTGGGTGTTTTATTTATTCTTTATTTATGTATTTATGAGCAAGGGTAGAAATGTAATTAGGACTGTGATACTGTTCACGGGAACAGTATCTTGAATAGTGCTTTTCCCCTTGTAATCTCTTTTATTATTATAAATAGAGAGCTTGACTGATCTCATTGATCATTCAAGCATTATTCTACAAACCTATTTTGTTAACATGGTATCAGAGCCAAAATTTCTCTGATCTAAGTTTTCAAAACCCACCCCCTTCCTATCGTTTTTTCTTTCCTCCCCTTCTCTCGATTTCTTTTCTCTCATTTTTTTCCTTTGCTTCTCCTCCCTTCCTAAGGGCAGCACTACAGAGGTGATCAGATGATCTAGTTGTTGCCCTATTCCCACCTCTGTTTTTCCCCTGTATGAGATAATTTATTTGGTTCGATTGTTGCTGGTTCCTGTCTGCGATTTTTGGAGTTTCCAGAATTTTGAAGCCCTAGCCACTACCATTGATCAAGGCTGGTTTTCTGCATATTGGACACTCATCTGCGATCTGGACCAGCTGCTCTCAAGCCTCTTTTGGTTGTTGAAGACCCCTCCTCCCAATCGATTCCTCTTTTTCAGGGTTTTCTAAAAACCTGATCATTATCGATTTTTGGGAATTGGGTTATTTGCTGCTGTTTTTTTATTGGAGCTTCTTCTCTTCATCAAGGACATCCTCTACAGGTTCCTGGACAGATTTGATCAAGCTTCTTCATCAATATTTTTTGGATCCCCATCACCACATCGATCTCTAATTTCGGGTTCTCTTCCAAAACCCTGACATTGTCGATTTCTGTGGAAGGGATCTCTGCTGCTGCTGATTTTTTGGGAGCTGTTTTGCCCTTCATACTGGACCTTGATTTCAGCTCTTGGTTTGGTGTAATTGCTGGTTTTTCATTCGCCACAGCCTTGTTGCAACTATGGGTGACTCTGCTGATTCCACTGCAACTTCTAATCAACCTGGACATGAAAAATCAGATTATCATACTTTTCAGCCCAATCCCATCAAACTTGATGGCAGTAACTACCAATTGTGGTCTCGGTTAGCCTCTTTTGCTATTGTTGGCCGTGGTCTCACTGGCCACATTGATGGCACTGTTCCCATGCCTGCTGCCCTTGGTGCTGCCCTGGCTCGCTGGCTTGCCAACAATGGTGTTCTCATGTCTTATTTGATTAGTTCTATGGCTTGGACATTGCACATTGGTTCCTCCTTTTGATACTGACTTCTCGGTTTGGTCACTGTAAGGAAACGTACGGACAGCTTGGTAATGATGCACAGGTCTATGAACTCGGGAAGAAGGTTTTTCATACTACTCGGGGGGACTTAACAGTCTCTAAATATTATGCTACTCTGCGCAACCTTTGGCAACAGTTGGACCACTTCTCTGATTACCAAACTGATAATGCTACTAATCTGGCTGCCAAGTGAAAACCAAAAACCAAGGTCAATCACTCTGAGTCTGTCACTGCAGCTCTTACTACTGACACTGGCCTATCTCAGGAGGATTTACAGGCATTCCTACGTGTGCTAAAGTCTTCCATTGCTGTTGCCTCTACTACACCAGCTACTGCGACTTCGTCTACGCCGTCAGGTTCACACTTTGCTCGGTCAGGTATTTCGTTTGGTGGTCATTGTGCCTCTGTAGCTTCCCATCTTTGGATCATTGATTCTGGAGCTACAGATCACATGACCGGGTTCTCTGGCCTCTTCCATCGTTATTCTCCTACCTTTGGGAAAGACAAAGTCAAGGTAGCTGATGGTTCCCTTTCCTCCATTTCTGGAAAAGAAATCATTAACTGCACTCCTTCCCTCCCTTTGTACAATGTTTTACATATTCCAAATTTTACTACTAACCTTCTTTCTATTAGTAGTATAACTCGTGATCTTAACTGCAAAGTAACTTTTTTTCCTCATTGTGTTTTTCAGGATCTAGACTCTGGGAAGACGATTGGATTGGGTAAAGTGTATGGTGGCCTGTACCTGCTTGACGATGGACGTCTCATTCCACCTCCATTACTACTACTACATCAGAATTCCTTTTTATCTTTTGAAATTTATCAGTGGCACTTTAGATTAGGTCACCCCCCCTTAGGCATCTTAGCATCTTTATTTCCTACTTTGGTCAAACATTGTGATAAGACCGATTTCTTTTGTGAGGCTTGTGTTCTGGCCAAATAGACACGTTCAACTTATTCTATTTCTAATAAAAGGAGTTCTTCACTTTTTCAATTAGTACATTCTGATGTTTGGGGCCCCAGTCGTAAGACTTCGGTTTTTGGTCACCGTTGGTTTGTCTTTTATTGATTGTCATTCTAGACACACATGTGTTTATCTTTTACACACCAAAGGTCAAGTTTTTTCTTGTTTTCAACATTTCCATAACATGGTCAAAACTCAGTTCAATGCTCCTCTCAAAGTTTTGAGAAGTGATAATGGGACTGAGTATACATAGACTCAATTTCAGAAATACCTTGCTGATAATGGGATTGTTCATCAGACAAGTTGTGTTGATACCCCAGCCCAAAATGGTGTAGCTGAAAGGAAGAACCGACACTTGTTGGAAGTGGCCAGGGCGTTGATGTTTTCGCGCCATGTTCCCTCTCAATATTGGGGGGATGCTATTCTTACTAAAGCCTGTCTTATTAATCGGTTGCCTTCCCGTGTTCTTGACTCCAGCAGTCCGGTCGATATTTTACATGGGAATTCCATCTTTGTGGTTCCTCCCAAAGTTTTCGGTTGTGTGTGTTATGCTAGAGACACTAAACCTCATGGCAAATTTGATTCTCGTGGGTTAAGGTGTATTTTTTTGGGTTACTCTCCAACCCAGAAAGGTTATGAGTGTTACCACCCTCCTCGTCGTACTTTGGTCAGTATGGATGTGGTCTTTCATGAAAGTCTTGCCTATTATCAGTCTACACATCTTTAGGGAGAGAATTCTGGTTCCATGGAAGATGTGCTTGTGTTTCCTCCCCTTAAAATTCCTCCTTTGGCTGTTGCCCAGCCTCCTACCTCTGCTGCCCAGCCTCCTTTGGCTGCTGCCCAACCTCCTTTGGTTGTTGTCCCTTCATCTGTAGGGACTCCTCTACAGGGGGAGTGTGTAGGAAATAATGGTGGTAATGGTCATTGTCAGGGGGAGTTGACTCCAGTTCAGAGAACCATCAGTGAATTTCAGAAGAGAATTGACAATTCTAATATCATCACCTACAAGAGACACTCCGACAGAGGGCAACATCAATCCACTGTGGCACCAATACCTATCCAATTGCCGACCCAGGAGTCAGATCCTCCTCCTTGTGGTGAGACCTCTCCTTCTGATCTACCTATTGCTCATCGAAAAGGTACTAGGACTTGCACCCTGCATCCCATTTCTCGCTTTGTTTCTTATAGTTCTCTTTCTTCTGTTTTCATTCCTAAAAACTGGCAAGAAGCATATATAGATGGAAAGTGGAAGGCAGCTATGTTGGAAGAAATGAGACCTTTAGAAAAAAACAACAGTTGGGATCTTGTAACCCTCCCTCCAGGAAAAAAACTAGTGGGATGTAAGTGGGTGTTTGTGATCAAACAAAAGATTGATGGGTCTGTGGATCGGTAAAAGGCACGTTTGGTTGTAAAAGGCTTCACCCAAACATATGTGATGGACAATCAGGAGACTTTTGCCCCTATTGCAAAATTGAATATAGTTCGGGTTTTACTATCGTGTGCAGTTAATCTTGGATGGGATCTCCAACAGTTGGATGTGAAAAATTCCTTCCTAAATGGGGAACTTTGTGAGGAGGTATACATGGATATTCCACCAGGTTTTTCATTTGACAATAATAAAGGCAAGGTGTGCAAATTGAAGTGAGCACTGTATGGACTGAAGTAGTCTTCTCGAGCATGGTTTGGTCGGTTCCACAAGGCAATGACATCTGTTGGCTACAAGCAAAGTAATGCTGATCATACTCTCTCTATAAAGAGGGCTGGTGAGAAGTTCACTGTTCTTATAGTGTATGTGAATGACATTGTGGTTACAAGCAATGATGGGGATGAGATCAGCCGGTTGAAGAGGTTTCTTGGGTAGGAATTCGAGATTAAAGATCTAGGGCCGCTACGATACTTTAATGGGATTGAGGTTGCCAGATCTTCTGAAGGCTTCTTTCTCTCCCAAAGGAAGTATGTCCTAGACTTGTTGGCTGAAACTGGTCTGTTAGGATGTTACCCTTCAGATACTCCTATGGAGGCTACTGTTCGTCTCAAAGAAAAGGAGGGTGAACCTGTTGATAAAGGCTAGTACCAACGCCTAGTGGGAAAACTAATTTATCTCTCACACACTCGTCCAGATATTGCTGTTGCTATGAGTACTGAGTCAGTTCATGCATGATCCCTATTCTTCTCACATGGAGGCTGTTCTTCGGATTTTCCATTACTTGAAGTCAGCTCCTGGAAAATGCATTCTTCTTTCTCCTAATAGTAACCTACGGGTAGAGGCATATACCGATGCTGACTGGGCTGGTTTTGCAGATCAAAAGTCTATCTCTGGGTACTGTTCTTTTGTAGGAGGCAATTTGGTCACTTGGCGTAGCAAGAAGCAGAATGTAGTGGCTCGTTCTAGTGTTGAAGCCGAGTTTCGGGCTATGGCACAGGGCATTTGTGAGTTACTTTGGTTGAAAGGCTTGCTACAAGATCTTGGTGTTTCTGTTCATATCTTCCTATGATGTTGTACTGTGATAACAAAGCTGCAATCAGCATTGCACACAACCCGGTACAGCATGATCGCACTAAACATGTTGAAGTGGACAGACATTTCATCAAGGAAAAGCTGGAAGAAGGGTTGATTTGTGTTCCCTTTGTGAAGTTTGCTGATCAGGTTGCTGATATCTTCACTAAGGGATTATCTGGGAAATTGTTCCATCCCATTCTAGTCAAGTTGGGCATGATTGATATATTTGCACCAACTTGAGGGGGAGTGTTAAATTATGTACACCGGTTTTTTGGGTGTTTTATTTATTCTTTATTTATGTATTTATGAGTAAGGGTAGAAATGTAATTAGGGCTATGACATTGTTCACGTGAACAGTATCGTGAATAGTGCTTTTCCCCTTGTAATCTCTTTTATTATTATAAATAGAGTGCTTGACTGATCTCATTGATCATTCAAGCATTATTCCACAAACATGTTTTGTTGACAGTAAGTAGTAAGCATCTTCAGCATATAGAACATACCAGGAATCAAATACTAAAGGAGCTTAGCTGTTTTTATTTAAGAAATGTGCTTCTATGTAGATGTTATTGTAAATTTCACTTATTGAGCAGTTCTTTTTATCAGCGATATATAAAAGACCAATGGGTAGACCAAAGGTGACTTGGGAAGTAGTGAGAAAGATATCTGTATCCTAGGATTGACAACTAACATCACCTTAAATAGTGTTGAATATGGAACAGAATTAATATTGCCAATTCCATTTAGTTGGGGAAAGGCTTGTAGCCTACTTAAGCCTAGGGTTGAAAACTAACGTCACCTTAAGTAGAGTTGAATGGCGGAACAGAATTCATATTGCCGATTCCGTTTAGTTGGGGAAAGGCTTAGATTGAGTTGAGCATCTATTGGATCTCGCTATTAAATTGCCTGTAAAAAAAAGTAGTCCATGCATTGCTTATGCCTGAAATTATGGCTACTATAAAATAGGACTAGAAACCTTAAACTAGATGAATAGTATGAGGAAAAAGTATTGAGGAAGAGTGAAGTAAGCACTTGCCCTGGCATATTGGGTTTTCTTTCCTTCAACCTCTCTCCATGCGTTCCGAAACTGATCGAATTCCTTATTAATTCAGCAAGTAGAGGGGTTCAGGCTCCCCACTTAACTCATCACTGGAGGAAGAAGAGAGACAGGAGTACGACGTTCTCAATTAATCCTATTTTTAGTTTTTATCCCTAAATAGGGAAGGGAGTGGAGTTTCCATGATGGCTGGCGCCAAGTAACAGCACGTTGGTAGTGTTCGGCTAGCTTGTATAGAAAGATGAAGGTGAGACAGGATTTAATAGCGAGCCCTATAGTGATAGACATTTGGGACCAAACTCGAACTGTTAGATAATTATAGTTGGTGATGACAGCAATGTTCCCATCACTATTACTGAACTGTACAGGAGACTTTAGCTTCATGCGAAACCTACACATCTTCATCGGTGTTGTTTCTTGTCCGGAAGATCGAGAGCTAGCTATTGGTTGGGTTATCCGGACGCACACTTCGTGAAAAATTGGACAAAAAATCAGAAGAAGAAATATAACCAAGGTATATCATTTTGATTAGAGGTTGAATTGATCATCAGAAGAAGAATTAGACAAAAAATTAGGATAGACGCGGTGATCAGTTAGACCTTCTATTAATTAACATCTTTTTTTTCTTGATTGGCCTCCTTTCTTTAATTCACTGGAGGTCAAATATAATACAGACCGCTGTTCAAGTTATTGAATTAGTGAAGTTTTTTCATTAAAATTGGACCTAGCGAACAAGAACGGAAAGTAAAACACCATATAAATATAATAATCATGTGTATATTCATAAAATATAGTTTACCCCATCCATTTTATACCCCATTTATGATGCAGATGCACTACCTTGGACCGACCCAAACGGAGATGAAGCGGGTCCAATTTGGGTCTTTGGTTTCGTAGGATTTTAGGAATTTATTTTATTTTAGAAAGTGGGATACGTTGGCAGGTTTTAGAGTTGGTTAGGAATCTTAGGAGATTGTTTCCTTGTTAAAGTTTGTTTCCAAGTTTGATAGGTTTCCTTTGTTAGTTGGATTTTCTTATTTTAAATAGCTTGTATTAGGATGAAATTTCAGATTGAGTAGAATAGAATAGTTATGGTTTGAGTAGGCTGTGTGACTCTGCGTGTGCACTCTTCTCCCTCCCCCCCTTTCTTATGCGATTTCTTCCCCTTCCTCCCTGCAATTCTGAGTTTTGTCTCAGATTTCTTCCCACTCCCTACCGGCCCTCCACCAATTTGGATCAGGGCCGAAGGATCCATCTCCTTCCCCATCAACCTCTTTCATTCCCTTCCCTGTCAATCTAGCCCACCTCATTCTCTTTCCCAAACCTCTTTTTCCATTGCCATACTGCTGGGAACACCAGCAGTTTAAACAAAATAAAATAACTCTGCTAACCACCCCTTCGACTCCTTCCTTCAATTCCCCACAGATCAACCCCACTGCCCTCTTATTCTTTCCCCTGTGATTTTGTTCGACAGGGTTCAGCCCAAAAAAAAAAAAAAAAACATTCCGTCCCTTCTCCTATTTCCCCTTCAATTCCACAGCCCCTTTCTTCTTTGACGAACCCCAGGAAAAAAAAAACCCAGCAGACCCCAACACCTCCCTTCGAGTCCTTCGATTCACTGAAACCCCAAATCTCCCTTCAATTCCAGCGCTGCACTGACCCATCCCTCCGATTCCTAATCTCCCCACTGAAACCCTAAGCCACACCCTTCAATTCCCGACTCCAGCGCTGCATCAGCGAAGAAAAAAAAAAGAAGAGCAGAGAGAGCAAGAGGTATTGGAAAAAAAAAAAGGAAGAAAAAAAAGGAAGAAGAAGAATAGATAGAGCAAGAGGTATTGAACCACAAGAAGAAGAAAGCATACCCGTGTTCGAACTCCTTGTCGAAGCGTGGGATTTCCGCCCTTTTCTCCGACAGATCCTCCGCTGGTAGAAGAGTTCATCATGTTCCACACAGCTCACAACAGCTTTTTCAGTGTTCAGTCACACTCCCAGTAGAAGAAAGTAACCCCCATCCCACGATCTTCTTTTGTCCCCTTTCTTTCTCTGTTTATTTTCTTTATTCCTAAACTGCCCCTCCAGTTCACCCTTATTCTGTTATCTTTTTTCTTTTCATTTATGACCACTTTTCCCATATTAGCCCCCCTTTAGTCTTTTAGTATATTTAGGTTGTTTCTTATTTTTTTTCAAGTTTAGCCCTCCCTAGTCCCCATCCCTACGTTACTCCACACTTCTTTTCGTAAAATACTCCTTTCGATTAGCAATGGGTTCCGTAAATTGCAAACAAAAATTCTAATTTGAAGACATGTTTTCGAGAGCTTGCCGATATTAACAACTTCTATGATAAGATGTTAAGCATGATACAATCGTCATAATGCGGATCAGATGGGGGAAGAAATTGTGGGCAACAAAAGCGACGATCAAATTGTAGAATTGACCAACGGTCTGATTTCAGTTGTGAAACCCCATGATCAAATTCCCATAGAAGAGATGTCATTTGCTAATGACCATCAGCAGATCGTGACGGTTGATCATGAGATGCTCTGGATCATCACCCCATCAAAATCGATATTTGTGGATGCCGTTCGAATGGTGTTGATTCTCTCGTTTTACAAAACTCGTGGACGGGTTTTTCTCAACACCGGGGTAATTGATGTAGAGGCACTACCTTGGACTGACCTAAACCATTTCGGTACCCAAACGGAAATGAAGCGGGTTCAATTTGGGTCTTTGGTCTAGTAGGATTTTAGGAATTTATTTTATTGAGGAAGATAATATGTTTTATTTTATTCACTTTATCATAGAAAGTGGGATACGTTTGCAGGTTTTAGAGTTGGTTAGGAATCTTAGGAGATTGTTTCCTTGTTAAAGTTTGTTTCCAAGTTTGATAGGTTTCCTTTGTTAGTTGGATTTTCTTCTTTTAAATAGCTTGTATTAGGATGAAATTTCAGATTGAATAGAATGGAATAGTTATGGTTTGAGTAGCTTGTGTGGCTGTGTGTGTACTCTTCTCCCTCCCCCCCCCCCCCCCTTTCTTCCCTGCAATTCTGAGTTTCGTCTTAGATTTCTTCCCACTCCCTACCGACCCTCCGCCAATTTATTCTTCAAGGAACAAACTTTAGTTTAACACTTAATATACAAAAAAATACTATAATTTTCTTTTTTACTAAATCCAATTGGCCTGCGTCTAGCAGTTGAATGAGCAACTACTCTCTATAGAAGGGAAAGGAAAGGTTTATCTGCTCATAATGATGGTAGAGTCACTCTGGGAGTCTCGGTTGGAGCTCTAGTAGTAGTCATGCAAGTCCACCCCTTCTAGAATTTCGATTGATATATTTATCCCCTTTCTACATGCACAAGAAGAGACATTCAGTTGTTGCTCTACTTTTTTCTTACCTCTCATGATAGATTGGTTAAACAAAGCAAAAATAAAAATAATTAAAAAAGCAATGGCAGGGAAACAGATTTTTATTGACCAATTAAAATTGCCTCCCAATCAAGGTTCGAGGTTTCAGTTTTGGGCATGGTTTCGGTCAGGCCCAAAACCGAAATTTTTGCTGAAACTTTTTTTGGTTTTTTGAAATTTCGAACTTGGGTTTCAGGGGTCATATGACATAATTGAGGTCATGAAACTTGTAGGACAGCCTATTTTAGGCCCTATAAACATAATAGAACCCTTAGATTTTAAAAAATCACGCCCAAAATGGTAGTTTGATTTCGGATGTTAGGTTAGTAGTCTACGTTGTAGATATACACTGATATGACCTATTCCACACAATCTTTAGTATTAGAACACCGATAATTCGAGTAAAACAACTTAAATAAGCAATAGGAATACAAAAAAGACTTCAATCATAACCCATTTCATAAATCATACGTCAAACATTGTTTGCATAGATCAAGAACTCGTCTCGAGTACAGGTTTTGACCTGGCCAAAAAGCGAGTAGGGGTAAGTTTTTTTTTTTTTTGAACTCGATGGTTGGTTTCGGTGGGTTTTAGACCTAGTTTGGTCATGAAAGTTGGTATACAGCCTATTTTGGGCCATTTAAATACAATGACACTATCAGATTTTAAAAAATAAAAGTCCAAATAGGAGTTTCACTTAGTGGGAAACCAGGACAGACAATTGCTTATGCCAGAAATCAGGACAACCACTTCTTTATGCCTAATATCATTTAAGTAAATGAACTCATTTACTTAAGATATTATTCATAAATAAGCAAACACCCCCTATTTGAATCCAATAAAAATAGTTAAAAAATCAAATTTCAAAAGGATAAAACTCAACCCCCTAGTTGAAGAACAAAAACTGGATTTTCGGTAGTAGGTGCAATTTTCAACTTTCTAATGTTGGGGTTTTTCTCAAATCTAAAAATTCCATAAATCTTATTGTGGTAAAACATTGCTAAAAACCAAAGTGCGGTAAAATAATCATTTGTTTTGATGCCCAAAAAAATATTTTCATTTAAAGCGAATTTGACAGCATTCGCGCACACCAAATTAAGTTTGACCAATACATAACTCCAATATAAATCAGATTTAAGTAATCTTGGATTTGTTGGAAAGCTTTGTTTAGAGAGAGAGAGAGAGAGAGAGAGAGAGAGAGAGAGAGAGAGAGAGGCTGTCAAATAGTTTTTTAATAAAATCTTAGGGGCCAACCCGGGTCCCAGGTAATATTCGGGTTTAAAAAATTAAAAGAGAGAGAGAGAGAGAGAGAGAGAGTTGTTTGGTCATGAAATCCTGAATGTTAGAGCTGTGTTATAGCCGTATGCTTAGAACATGAGCAGAGCATGAGTTTTTGAGAGTCCGAATCAATGCTTATTGCATTATTGGTTTAGGAGCATAATAAACTTTCGATTTGATACAATATAATGAAGGTGGGTGGGTCTTTTGTCTCTCGACTCTATGGGATACAGAGTCTCAAATTAATGAGGCAGAAGGTTTTACTTGGCCATGCTATTTTAGACTGTGAGACAACGAATTCCCTCCATTTGTATTCTGGGAGTTCATTAGGAAAGTGGATATTTGCTCCCAAGTGCCTAGTCTTGTATCCATTTTAATGTTTTCTTGCAATTTGAAGTTCTCTGATAAAGGGCTCCACGTTTTTGCATTTACTTTAGTTATAATTCTACTGTATTCTCATTCATTACAGGCGTTGACTAATTTCCTTTTCTTTTTTGCTTCTTTAAGGCATATGTCCAACAGTTAGAGAGCAGCAGACTGAAGCTGTCACAACTTGAGCAGGAGCTTCAGAGAGCTCGTCAGCAGGTCTGTCTCTATTGATCCATTTGTTTTTTCGCTTGTAATTTATTGGTTTGGGTATTCCAAATGGTTGGTTTATATGTCATGCATATTTACCCTCGAGTATTTTTCTATCATGTAGGGCATTTTTATTTCGAGTTCTGGAGACCAAGCTCATTCAATGAGTGGAAATGGTATTCCCACTTGCTCCCGTACCTTGTCTCTTCTTCTAGTAAGGTCCTCTATTATAGGAGATGAGTCTGATTTTACATGTTAGAAGTACGCTTACCAAGTTTCCTCTGATTGCAGAAGCAAGTTTTACTTTGTTGTGAGTAGTTTTGTGGAATAATAAAATGCAGGTTCTATAGATCTAATGTAAATTCATTGGTTTCTGGATGGGTTGGGGTTGGCGGTCAGTGGAATGTATTATAAATTTTTTAGGGGTTAAATTACACAGACCTCCCTTGACGAATGCCTAAAGTACACTTCCCCGTGTTTCTAAAAAGTACAGTCGTATCCCCTACTTTCCAACCTAATTAACACTTAAACACAGCCGTTAGTAAAATCTGTTAGTTGCTTACGGTAGGAACTTTTAATAATTTTAATGACCATTCTACCCTGTCAAATTCAGACCAGTAATCTGCAGAGTTCACTGACCTGCTCCGGCCAATTGAATCTGGAGTCTTCCCCGGCGGAACCCAATTCAGTTCCGGCATTAGTTCGAGACCCATTAGCCTGGCTTCTCTCCCAGGTGTTGCAGGAGCTTCAATCTTCTCATGGGTCAAGTCTTCCATGCTAAACTCAGCAAATGAACGGCAACCATGAGCATAAAGCCATTAACCTTTCTCAGTTTTTTGGCAATTAGGGCATTGCATCAATCCCCGCTGCATTGAAAGGCGCACCAATGCAATCATTTTGAAATTCATGCCCGCGCTGCAGCTTCACTCTCGATCTGTCCCCATTATCCTTCACAAGCTCGAGGCATATTGAGCATGAAACCGATGGGGAACTGAGAAAAAATCCTCCGCCACCCTCATCATCCCAAGGATCAGCATCTCCAGTGCCCATATCTTGAACTGGAAGCTTTATCTTTTCGGTTAAGAACGATCCTAAGATGGTCTGTTTTGGGAATCACTGCAAGTGATTGTTCTTCGGTTTCATCTAGCAACCACAGTAGCACAGGTAGCCTCTCCAACCCAAAGGTCAGTGATTCACAACGAAACCCAAAATTCAGGGACTAATGACGGAGAACGTTCTTGAAGAGGCAACAGTAGTGCCTGTAACCGAAAACTCTTACACTGCATTTCGGTCTCCCAATTAACCAAGTGATAGAGCTCCTTCACGAACCATAATCCATGAAATCTCAGGAGATCCTTGCAGCAGATATCTGGAAAAATAGTCAAGAAGATCAGAGAACCTTTGGCTACTCATTCAACTGCCGAGTCCAACCATAGCTCATCCTAGCTTCTCTCCTCTACTGCAACCATTCCAGAGGAGAACCAGAAATCGACTAAGGCTGCGTTTGGTAACGGTCTGAACAAAGAACGCCTGTTCTTGACTAGAAACGTTCTTTGGCGTTTCTAGTCTGGAACGGCGTTCTGAGACCTAAAATGAGCTTTTGGTAACGGTCTCAAGAACGTCGTTCAGAACGAAAATGGTGTTTGGCATAATCTGTTCTTCCAAATTCGATATTAATTACAATAATGCCATTTCCTTCTAAATTATACCAAAAAATACTTGTAAAATCATTTTCTCTTATCAACCTTAGCATAAAATTAAAATATTTCATTAACATAACCAAAGTAATTATAAAGATGCAATTAAAATTGGGTTCTTGTGTGGATTAGTGATATATCTGACTATGCTATGAACATTTGAATAAAAAGGGCCTTGGTGGATTCGAACCACCATCCCCTTGGAACATTAGCGGAACATGCTAATGTTCCAAGTGCTCTACCAATTTGAGCTAAAGACCCATCAAGTATAAGCTAGGAAGATCTTTAGTGCTGAGAAGAAAGATACAAAATTACAGTACAAGATGAGTTACTTTAGTGCTTTTACAGCTCAGGAGATTTAAAAATCTTACAATCCTACACTTTACACTGAATTATTGAAGAGTTAGAAGTTAAAAGAAAGATAAAGCAGCAAATCAGAGAAGTAAAAACAAGAAAAAGTCTTTTGATCGATCCTCATTATTTGAATGCACTCACTATACCAAAACCCAAAAGAATACAGACCTCAAGCATTCCCTCTCTGCTCACTTGGTGTCATATATATTCCCAGCAACTTTCTCCAAAAGTGGTTTCTTACTGCTTACATCTTGCTTTTAATTGAGTGATGTTCAATTCAAAACAGGTGCATCTTCAGTACCTCTTTTGTTGATGCATTCATATTTAATCTCTCTCTCTTTTTCTCTTCTACCTATGAGAGCAATATGGTTGATCAACTGTCACTTGCCCCATTCCTGAGCACTTGTAAAGGTTTACAGGACAAAATTTAAATAACACATTGAAAATATTAACATATTACATATGGTGAGGTTCAAGGAAATAATCAAATTCAAACACAAAAACCATATCCGCTGACTATACAGCCTACCGGACAAGATAGATAATGAATGAGGTATATGTACTTGAAAGCAACTACAAGAGCTTCCTGTGATTCACATTAAAACCCTGCTCGATTAACACAAATGAAGAATTACATCACAAAAATTCAGAATTTGTTATTCAATCACCTGGTGATTATTTCAACTGATGACAGAAGAAAAAAGATCAAGGCCACTCCCACCCTTCTCTTTCTCTCTCTCAAGATCACCGATTGTGCTTTTCAATGTTCTATTTCAGTAAACCTCTGAATTTGACTTCGAGTCACTCTGAATTTGCAAAATGGGTTATCTCCAATATCCCCAAGAGAGGATAATCAAAGAAGTTCATCACAAATGGTCAACTGGGTAACGAGGCAATCTCAAGGATAACAAAGAAAGGTTACTACAAGATATTAGCAATTGAAATAATCACCACCAACATCACCAAACAAGAAAAAACTGCAAAAGTGGAAAGTGAGTTTATCTCCAATATCCGTGAAGTGCATAATTCATAGAAGTTCTGGAAGAGTTAAATTGGGAAAAACAGAGAGAGAGAGAGAGAGAGATAGAACCAAAAACCTAAAAATCAATTTTGGTCAAGAGAATGGATAAAATCCATACCTTTTGGGGCTGATTACTTTGAATTTTAGTGATGGTGATCCAATTCATGAGAAAAA
Organism: Telopea speciosissima; assembly: GCF_018873765.1. Lineage (NCBI taxonomy): Eukaryota > Viridiplantae > Streptophyta > Magnoliopsida > Proteales > Proteaceae > Telopea > Telopea speciosissima. Next base: position 14,221,160 of record NC_057925.1, on the reverse strand, counting down.
TTGGGAGTAAATGGAATGATTATGTCAGATCTTGGCTATTCAAAGCCAAAAACAAAAATTCACACAACAGAGACGACCGGGAGAGAGAGGGAGAGCGAGACACAGAGAGAGAGAGAGTTGCAGAGACTGAGGGACAAACCCTAACAACTACTCCAGAGAGAGAGGAAGAGAGCAAGACAGATAGCAAGAGATAGCCCGAGAGAGAGAGAGAGAGAGAGAGAGAGAGAGAGAGAGAGGGCGAGAGAGACATGAGAGACATCAGTGAAGGAGATAGTACCTTGCGAGGAAGCTCCCAAAAAACCAGATAAGGTTCCTACCTGAATCCCAGTGTCGAACAACCAGTCTTCTTCACGGGTTCTCCTTGAAAAATCACGGCTTCTTGATTTTTTACCAAAAAAATGACACAATATGAGAAGGAGAGAGAGAGAGACAGAGAAAGGGAAAGAGCGAGAGAGAGGTGCAGAGAGTGCGAGAGGTAGAGAGGGAGAGAGAGCGAGACAGAGTGAGAGATCTCACCTAGGGTTGCAGAGGTTGCAGAGCAAGTCCTTCCTTCGTCGTCTCCTAGAATTGGTGTTAGCAGAGCGAGAGGTGTGAGTTTCGTGATATCTCTCAAAAAATCACGGGTTTTGTGATTTTTGTCCCTTGCGTCTTGTTCTTTGTTCTTTGCAAAAACGTTCTTTTGGTGCTTAAGACCTCCGGTTCGTTCTAAAAGAGTAAAAAAACGAACCACAGAGCCAAACACTTTTTGATGTTTTTTTGTTCTTTTTGAATAAAAGAACTGTTCTGAACACCGTTCTGAACGTTACCAAACGCGCCCTAGTGCAAGGAACGTGAGAAGGTAACAAACTCTTTTAGGGTTACTGGTTTCCTTACTTTTGTGGTAACTGGTCTTCCTTCATTAAGAAGATCTACGAGGGTCTGAAAAGTTCTTTGTTTATACATTTTTGGGCAAATTAGGTCGAAGGCTCTGCTAAGAAGAGAAAAAACTATGAAAGCAAGAATGGTGAGAACTTCCTTACGTTCACAGTCGGGAGAATAGAGTTACAGTTATGTGTCTTCGTCATTTAGAAGAAAGGGCAATTTGGTCATTAAAACATTTATCTAACGTTTTTAGTCCTAGGGGGGGTACCAGTGGATACGTCTGTACTTTTTAGAAACATGGGGCAAATGTACTTTAGGCATTCGTTAAGGGAGGTCTGTGTAATTTACCCTTTTTTAATTTTATTTTTTATGAGTGGTGTTTCATGATACAACAAACAGTTCATTGAGAGGTAACAGCAAATACCCAACCTGGGGGGCGGGGGGGCGGGGCACAAACAGGTCATTGAGAAGTATCAGCGACTGCCCAACAAAACTGAGGAAATTTTCCCCATTTGTATTTGCAATAATGAAAGAAAAAAAATGTAAAATGGGCAAAATGTATGGAATACAATGGGAAACATCAACAGGAACTATTCCCTTTACTGATCCTTTTGGAAACATCAGACAGAAAATGCTCTCAATATGCCATTTAAATTTTAGACTATTGAAGCTCTTTGAAGCTGCTGGCCCTCCAAAAAAAAAATAAAAATTTCAACAAGCCCGAACTTCCTCCTTTCCTATTAGCTACCAAAACAGCAACAAGACCTTCTACCAATATGGATCCACACCCAGCGAAATTGAAAAAACAATCTCACGGGTGAGATGTGGCACTACCTCCCAATGCACCCATCTGCGAGCTACGAAATTTTGCTGAAACTACCGAAATATTTCGGTGTCGCTAAGAAACTAAAACATAATGACTAGAAAATTACCAAAATTTCACTGAAGTATTTCGGCTTTGGCAAAGGAGGAAATGGGGGTGAAATCTGAAATTTGGAACCTTGCTCATCTGGGCACCCCTCATTCCAACAATTTTGTAACTTCATTGCTTTGTTTAACTGTTGCCCTTGAAAAGAGGAGTCTCTGCTGATTACGATATCTAATTTCAGAATGCCTGTAAAAAAATTACAATATAATTCTGTTCAGCAGAGAAGACAATTATTAAAATGGTCTACTTACCTGACTGATTTGAATCACGTCCTCCAAGGGAAGATTGCTGTCTTCATCACCCTTGGAGCATGCTGTGATCATGCTATCTAGTTGTCCTCAAAGAGAGTGCACCATTTAGCTACAACTGCCAAATGGTTCCTACCAAGCATTTTGCGAACAGTACAATCATTTCATGCCTTCTGCAATACCTACTTGATTGCAAATTAGTTAGATGCCTGAAAGATCGGCAGACACCAGTCCCCTAATGCTCTGTTACTATTGCACCATAGTTAGTAGTTACCCCTATGACTATGTGTGCATGGTTAGGGACAGCTATAATTATTTCTGTATACGATTATAGACGGCTACTTTTTCTTTTTCTTTCGTTGTCGAAAGAGGGGAAGGAAGCAGAGGGGAGTTTTGGGAACAAAGCCTCTGTTCAGCTCTACCCTGTTTTTACTGCGAATTCTTTTCCTTGGTTAACAATAATTGTAATTTTTCCGATATCCGCAGGTTCTTTAATTTCTTTCTTCCTTAGAGAGGAAATAAGGTGATTCGCTGGTACACTATGTATATGTTTATTAGAACTCCTAATGAGTAATGACCTAAAAACTTTTTGACTATCATGGTTATAGGTTCCATATTTCCTCTTACTGCTCCATACTTTTTCTTCCTCCCCCCCACTCTTTTTTATATCCTTTTCTCTACTCTGAGAACTCTAATTAGCAATATTGCACAAGGTGCCAATGAAGCCACCGTGCATACTCTATGAAGTTATTCACTAACTGTGGCCTTGCTGAAAACCATAGAAACAGGCTTTCACCCTTCATCTAAAAGCTGAAAAGAGACTGGCAACTGTGCAAATTTTTCGCCCCTCGTATTCTACAGAAGACATATTTATTACTTTTGTGTTACAACCACTTATCCTAAAAGCTCAAGCTGTTAAGTAAGGGCTACAACAACGTATCAACACATGACAATACCCCCTCACATGTGCAGCCCCCCTCCCACCCCCCCAACCCCAAACCACACACACACACGGCTCTGCACGTTACACCAAAAAGGCCCAACCAACGTGTAGGGGCTCAAAAATACATAATACATAATACAAACCCCTCGCACTTAGAAGGGATCAAACACTCAACCTCCTACATCTGATACCATGTTACAACTGCTTATCCTAAAAGCTCAAGCTGTTAAGGGCTACAACAATGTAAATCAACACATAGCAACATTTTGTTATATGAGTGGCCTTATCTTGTGGTTTTTTTGCCTTGGAATTCTTTTCATATCATTTAGTCGTGAATGAGATCATCTTAATTTTTCTTGGGTTAACTTGAAGAAGAGTACTATTAATTATTCTTTTTTTCAGGGGCCTTGGCATTTGACATAGAGTATGCACGGTGGCTTGAAGAGCACAACCGACAGATCAATGAGCTGAGGGGAGCTGTCAATTCCCATGCAAGTGACAATGAACTCCGTGTTATTGTGGAAGGCATCATGGCACACTATGATGACATTTTTAGACTTAAGGGCACTGCAGCAAAGGCTGATGTCTTTCACATGCTATCAGGAATGTGGAAGACGCCTGCAGAGAGGTGTTTTATGTGGATCGGTGGTTTCAGGTCATCTGAACTCCTTAAGGTGAGCAATATTTGGATGTTTTAAGAGTCTGTGTATAGGAAGTAAACAGATATTTGTCTTATAAATGGCAATTAATGTTTTAACTCTCAGATTAGGATCGCCCTGTGTTCTCTTGAGATTACACATTTCCAGGCCAGAGCTTTTGTTCTCTTCGTTGGAGTTGGATTCCTTTTGTAGGTGATGTACGTGTGGGTTGTTTCGGGTGTGATATTGTTGGGTTGGTAGAGGGATCATGTACAATTTCGATAATGAAGAAAAAAAATTGGTTGTTTCAGCATCAAGAACTGAACAAAGTGTCTTTGTTCTTGACTTCTTGCTGACTGAAAATGTTGCATCTTCACTACTCAACTATATTTTTTAATATAAGAATATTTCCTCTTGAGCTTCTAGTTATTAATGATAACAATGAGCATATTTATACTTGCCATCATGCCAATATGTTATGCTTGGTGGCCATAGTTGTCAAGGCATCACCTAGGCGTCCAGGTGACCTTTGCTAGAAGGGCGTCCAGGTCGCCTAGGTGCCTAGTATTTTTCCTTTCTCCAATGCCTAGGGTCGCCTAGACGCCGTGACAACTATGTTGGTAGCAACTAATAACAACTTCCTTGTGTATTTATGGAAGGAGAATATGAGCTTTTATTGTCTCCCTTTCACAAGGCATCACTATTGTGCATGGACTGTGCTGTTTGCTTCTACCTGACATGCAACCTTTGATTTTCCTATTCCCAGCATCATAGATTCTTAAACCGTTAAGAGAGTTCAAGAGAAGCCTCTCGTAGCAGGTTGTTAAGGAAACATTTGCCCCTGCAATAAAATTTGAGAATTGCTAGCATCGATTCTTTGTTTCAGGATTCTAAGTTTCTTAGTATGATCCTTTGTTGGTATGAAATTTGAATTTCTTTTGAGCATTTTTAGGATATATACTTTATTTGGTAAACTAACCTGGTGCTGTTTCAGCTTCTCATTAACCAATTGGAGCCTTTAACTGAGCAACAATTGGTTGGCATCTGCAACTTGCAAGAGTCATCCCAACAGGCTGAGGATGCCCTTTCTCAAGGGATGGAAGCATTGCAGCAATCCCTAGCTGAGACATTGGCAAGTGGATCTCTTGGCCCCTCTGGGTCATCTGGGAACGTGGCAAACTACATGGGCCAGATGGCTATGGCCATGGGAAAGCTTGGCACACTTGAGGGCTTCCTTCATCAGGTAATTTTGTCATATTTGTGGTTTTTTTTATTTTAATTATGTTTACCTTAGAATTCCACAAGACTCCATGACTAGATAGGCAATGACTTTGATTTGCTACTTTTCTCTTATTGTCTGTTATTTGAAGTGTGCAGATTATAGGCTCTCTTTCCTTTGTATAATCTATATCATTGAATAAGGTGGAAAGAGTCAAATGAATTGTTGCATATGGTCTCCAATCTAAGATCGGTTTGATTTAAAAAAGTTTGTACTGTATAATACTCCAACACTGATCTGGTCCTCTTGGTTTATGGTATGCCCAGAAGTTTGCATCATCAGTTGGGGCTGAACATGTTTCTTGTCACTAATTTATAAACAGATCCATAGTTATCAAGGAGTCGCCATGGCAATGCCAGGGCGTCCAGGCTCCTTGGTCGCCTTGGACGCCTTGGGCGCCTTGCCGCCATGGCGGTGTTGCCTTGAATTTTGACCCTCTAAAACGCCATGGTCGCCTTCCCGCCTTGATAACTATGAACAGATCAGGAAAAAAGTAAAAACGTGGACCATGTTTTGTCGCTTTCTTTGTGATGATAAATGACCACTTAATACAGTGGTTTGAGTATTGCTTTCATGTGGTGGGCATCATTGGTTCAAATCCAATAGTAGGTATAACTTATTTGATACAAGGTTTCTGTGGCATATGAGTTTTCCACGCAGGGGGTGGGGGGAGCATGTCCTATTTTTGTCTTTCTTAAGTTTTGGGTGGGCAGTATGGGTGCATCAATCGACACTTCATAATTTATTCTACGTGCATAGATGACTTTTCTGAAGTGAAATGTAACTAAACTATTTCTATGAGATACTCAGGCAATGGAGCACTGGTATTAGTGACTCGCTTTCAGGCTATGTTGACCCTCAAAACAGTGGAGAGGAAAGTTTTTTGATGTAGACAGCCATAGGTTACCCCCAAGTTAGGATTTGAACCTAGGAAATCTTATGAATTGGGGTTGAGCTTGGTTTTTGGAGGTTTATAAGGGAAGACTTGAAATATATTTCAATTGGTCTTGTAGCAGATTGAGCAAGTATGGTCAAGCGTAAGCTTACAGTATGTTGAGGATTGGGGATTTATATGATTGGATGTGGATAGTATATATGGGCTCATGCAGTTGGGATTGTGACTGGCTTTGGGAGATCGATGCCTCGATGGCTAAGATATTGCAGGTTATACGGCTGTGAGCCTGTGATCTCTGGTCTCCTTGCATCAACTGTCATCAAAATGGTATCCTAATCACCTAACAGTAGTGACCATGATTCCACAGGAAAACCAGAACTGCATAGATAGGGATGGACCAGATTTGAGTTGAAAATCTGTAGCTCACAATCCGGTGACCAGATGGACCAGAAATTATGGTTGGATGCTCTATCTAGGGCATAGTTATCAAGGCGGCAAGGCGACCATGGCAGTGGAGAGGGCCTAAAATCAAGGCGGCAAGGTGCCCGCCTAGGCGACCAAGGAGCCTGGACGCCTAGGCGATGCCTTGATAACTATGATCTAGGGTCAGTACCTAACCCTCAAAATCTCACAAGAATCCAATGGTGGGATTGGGAGGTATGTGCTAGCCAGAAAATAGGAACTCCTCAAGTCAATATTAGAAAGTGAGAAAATTTAGATGTAGTTTGATACGTAACTTCTAAAGTGAGAGGATTTAGAAACTCTTGAAAATTTCAATTTTCTAAATTTGGAAGATGGTTGAAAATAGAACTGATGAGCCTCAATCCTGTAGCACCATGCACAGATCAGTAGCATTAATAAACTAAATTCAAATCAGCCAGCAGAATAGAGTACTCAGAATTAGTAACCTTCAAAAGAAGAAGAACCAGAGATAGGTGGTGGCTGAACAATGATACGACAGAAGTATTGGTATTCCGATGCTCTTCTTTTGTAGTAATCAGACTTCCTGTAACAAGGACTGAAGTATGCTCGGCAACTGGGGGTGAGTTTTGAAAATAGAAACCAGAGTATGACAAAGAGGAACTGTAAATGGGATACCTTACCAACCATAGGAAATGTAGAACAATGGCTGATTTGAGGTCTGCAGTTGAAGATGATGAATTGAAAGATGAACATGGATATGTTGGTCTCCCAACAACTAGAAGATGACCTCTCACCAATCTCCACCCTGGAATTTTCACAACAGGAATGTCACTCATGCACATGCACACAGCAAGGTTCTATTTTCTGTCAAAATCGTGGGGGGGGTGTCTGCCCCTTCGTTATTAATAGAACTTCCTTGTTACACTAAAAGGGAACTCTTAGCTAAGGGAGAGTTTTAATGAAATAGAAACTAAATAAAAGCTTACAAGAATAGCAACTCACATATAGAAACCTAATATACTTAATGACTATATAATCTCCCCAGAATTTTCTCCACACAAAGCAGCTTTATGACTTCTAGAAACTCCTCCACACAGTTGGCTAGTCCTAAATAGACACATATTGAACCTACAAAGCACAAGACCAAACCAGACCAGGTTAACTCAGGGCTGGACCTGGTTTAGGCTTTTGTTCCTGCGGAAATATTTCTGCTGGAACCTCTGATACACATCACATCAACTCATCGTTTCTCTAGCTGTTCGGGTTGTTAGACACGATTTGATTTTCGGCAATTTGCAAATATATTTCTGAATGTGATTATTCTACTTCAACTGAGCATAATGACGTGAATGTCAAGTTGAATTGGCATGCTCAAGTACTCATTGGGTCACATATACCATGGTTGTCATGTTTGAGGATATATTTTTCTCTTGTATTGCCAGATAAAAGCAAGTGAACAAAAAGATTAAGGTTTCAACTATTGTGAATTGGATTGGCTGATACATGTCAGTATTAGCAGAGGTCGATCGGATGTTACCGCTTGGAAGACATGATCTGGTTTTCTGGAATGTAAGTATTGTGAATTGGATTGGTTGGTACATGTCAGTATTGGCAGAGGTCGATCGGATGTTACCGCTTGGAAGAGATGGTCAGGTGTTCTGGAATGTAAGTATTGTGAATTGGATTGGCTGATACATGTCAGTATTAGCAGAGGTCGATTACTGCTTGGAAGAGAGAGAGAGAGTTGTTATTAAAGTGTTTTAGTTGGCTGGATGTTGTTAGTCTTTTTATAAGTTTGTAAAGGGCTGCAGACTTGCACACGAATTTGATGAATAGAAGTTGGCTTTTGCCTCTTCTGTGAATTTCAGAATTCTGTTGAGAGACACAGCAGGCCCTTGGTGAGATGCTAAGGTGAGGCTGGTGGAATTCCAGTCTAGTTCCAGGTGTGAAGCTTGCATCATATTCCTTCTTCTCTTCTCTTCTTGTTCAATCGAACCAGGTCTGTTCAGAAACTTCTTTCTTTTTATACATAAGCTTCATCTACCTGAATCTGATTCTACTACTGTTTTGGTCTTAAAATTTCAATCTTTTTCCTGATATCAAAGTCCTCAAGTATAAATTTCTGATATCCTGAGTGTTGAGTCAAATTTCAAATCTGTTTTCAGATCATTCAGATTTCAGTATTCTATTCTACTTTTCCAATTGAGGTTCTGTTGCTTTGCTTTTTTCTGAGTATTCCTTATTGCTGTTCTGAGATTATTAAATCCCTGTCATCGATTCTAGTTCTTGAAATCTCCTACCTCAGATAGGATTCTTCAGTAACTTGGAATCTGTCCATTGGAAGAGTTTCAGATTTTATTATCAATTATCCAGCATCATTAGAATACTCAACCAGCCTTTCAGCCTGATCTGACCTTCTGATTGTCTGTTATTAAAACTTCTCTGAATTCTGTTTTCTTTATCTGCGATTCTGGTTTTCTTTGTGTTTCTATAACTTAGTGGCCCTAGGTGATTAGAAACTCATCAATAACCAAACTGTCATAATAACTGGTTTGCTCCATTCTTAATCAAATTTATTGTCAACGTCTTCTCCTCTTCTCTTTCAATCAAATCATTGGCTCTTTCTTCCCCTTTTCGTACTTCTTTAATGTGATTCATCCTTCCTACTGCCTAGGTTGAATTGCAACATGTGGAGTGTTCTTGAACTTTTCCCTCACTTTTTCATCCACATCATTGATATGGCAATTTTCTGTGAATACAACAACAAAGCCTTATCCCAACTAAATGAGGTCGGCTACATGGATCCTTACCCTCCAATCAGCTGTGTCCGAGGTCATATTTGATACAAGGCCTAAACTGTGCATGTCTTTCCTCACTTCTCTTACAATCATTTTAGGTCTGCCCCTGGCTCTTTTGGCTCATTCAGTCTGAATCAAATTCACTTCTCCGTACTGTAGCATTCAAAGGCCTCCATTGAACATGACCATGCCACCTCAATCGAGTGATCGACTATCTCGTAGCTTATCATGTGTCAGAGCTACTCCCAAATCAGCTCAAATATGAGCATGCCGTACTTTATCCTTCCTAGTTTTGCTACACATCCATCTGAACATCGGAACATCCTCATCTCAGCTACACTGAATTTATTTATATGATGCTTCTTAACTGCCCAATATTCCGCACCATACATCATAGCTGGTCGTATGATTGCCCTATAAAAATTTTCTTCAAGTTTTAAAGGAATACGTTGATCACACAACAATCCAGACACCACTCCATTTCATATTTCAATTCTCTGCTAACGACTATAATGTTATTCTTCTTCTTTAGGTTATACTGTGATGTGGAAGTTACTCAACATGTAATTTTCCTTTTCGCTATTCCTCCTGCTGTCTGCCAATAGCAATTCTTTTCTATAGAGCAAGCTAACTCTGTTTGCTCATTTCTTTACGGTCAGTGGGGAGTGGAGGCATACTTACTGGAGAGGGGAATGTGCCAACCTCCTTGGGTTAATCTGTGACAACTGGAAGGCATTGTACACATAATTTTGATTCCTCCCACAATTTTCTACACCGAATCGAGTCATGGAATGTTAGTGAGGTACATATTTTTCAACACGAATCGAATCGTAGAATCTCAATGAGGTTTTGTTGAATTGAATTGGGATTCAAAGCATGAATAGTAAGTCTCAAAATGATTTCTGTAAACAGCCTGGAGAATGATTGCTTTGATGATCTGATCGATCACCCCAGCCTCTTATTTATAATAAAATCAAATTACAGCAAGATATGAATCCCCCCCAATCCTATTCCTACTAGGAATTCCCACTATAACTAGGAATCCCAAATAGAAATTGTATAGGGGGGAAAAACAGGAATAAAACAATTAAAACATAAACAAAATAAAATAAGTAATAAAAGCCAACTAGGACTAGGTTACCCCTAGTGGGTAACGTAGCCAATCTCAACACTCCCCCTCAAGTTGGAGCAAAGATGTCGATCATGCCCAACTTGACTAGATTGGGATGAAACAGCTTCCCAGACTATCCCTTAGTGAAGATATCTGCAAGTTGATCAGTAGACGTCACAAAGGGAATGCAAATCAGCCCTGCTTCTAACTTCTCTTTGATGAAATGCCTATCCACCTCAACATGCTTGGTACGATCAGGCTGTACTGGGTTGTGTGCTATGCTGATTGCAGCCTTGTTGTCACAGTACAACATCATAGGAAGACGAATAGAAACACCAAGATCTTGTAGCAGCCCTTTAAGCCAGAGTAACTCACAAATACCTTGTGCCATAGCTCGAAACTCAGCTTCGGCACTAGAACGAGCAACAACATTTTGCTTCTTACTATGCCACGTGATAAGATTTCCACCTATAAAGGTGCAATATCCAGAAATAGACTTGCGATCTGCTGAACCAACCCAATCAGCATCAGTGTATGCTTCTATCTGTAGATGACCATGTGTAAACAAAAGAATTCCTTTTCCAGGAGTTGACTTCAAATAGTGCAAGATACGAAGAACAACCTCCATATGAGAAGAGTAGGGATCATGCATAAACTGGCTTACAGTACTCACGGCGACAGCAATGTCAGGACGAGTGTCTGAAAGATAAATCAGCTTCCCTACAAGTCTTTGGTATCGGCCTTTATCAACAGGCTCACCCTCTTTCTCCTTGAGTCGAACAGTAGGGTCCATAGGAGTATCTGAAGGATGACAGCCTAGCAACTTGGTCTCAGCCAATAAGTCTAGGACATACTTCCTCTGGGAGAGAAAAATGCTTTTAGAAGATCTGGCTACTTCAATCCCAAGAAAGTATCGTAGTTATCCTAGATCCTTAATCTCAAATTCTTGTCCAAGGAAGGTCTTCAACCGTCTGATCTCATCACCATCATTGCCAGTAACCACTATATCATCAACGTAGACTATAAGAACAGTGAGTTTTTCACCAACCCTCTTAATAAAGAGTGTGTGATCAGCATTACTCTGCTTATAGCCCACAGAAATCATGGCCTTGTGGAACCGCCCAAACCATGCTCGAGGTGACTGCTTTAGCCCATAAAGTGCACGCTTCAGTCTACATACTTTCCCTCTGTTTCTGTCACAATAGAACCCTGGTGGAATGTCCATATACACCTCCTCATCCAATGTTCCATTTAGGAAGGCATTTTTTACATCTAACTGTTGCAAATCCCATCCAAGGTTGATTGCACAAGATAATAACACACGAAAAGTATTTAACTTGGCAACAGGTGCAAAAGTTTCCTGGTAATCAATGCCGTATGTCTGAGTGAACCCCTTGGTCACGAGTCGTGCCTTATACCTATCCACAGTTCCATCCACCACCTGTTTCACCACAAACACCCATTTACATCCAACGGTTTTCTTCCCAAGTGGAAGAACCATATGCTCCCATGTGTTATTTTTTTTCAAGGCTTCCATTTCTTCCATCATAGCTGCCTTCCACTTTCCGTCTGATAAAGCTTCCTGCCAATTGTTAGGAATACGAACAGAAGAAAGAGAGGAAACAAAGGCACAAAAGGATGGGGAAAGGGAATCATAAGAAACAACATGAGATATGGGATGCTGAGTGCAAGTTCTGACACCTTTGCGAAGAGCAATAGGTAAATCAGGAACATTATCAGGTGGAGAGGCAGGTTTCGGATCCGGGTTCGGCAATTGGATGGGTACTAGAGCAACAGTTGATTGAACCTGCTTATGTTTCCTTGCATAGGTCTTCATATTACTGGCATCAATCCTCCTCTGAAATTCACTAATAGTCCTCTGGATAGGAGTATGGACCGGGGTAGCTTGCTCTCCCTGAATAGAAATGGTCTCCCCCTGTATAGGAACCTCTCCCCCTGACTTAGGGGGAGTACTTGGGGCAGGCCGAACTGGTTCAGATTCATGGTAAACAGACTGAAGTGGAGGTGGAGGGTCAATAGTCAGCACATCTTCACTAACACTCTCCCCCTGAAGAGGTGGGGACACATAATATGGAACATTTTCATGAAAGACAACATCCATGCTGACAAAAGTACTACGGGATGGAGGGTAGTAACATTTTTACCCCTTTTGGGTAGCAGAGTATCCCAAGAAAATGCAGCGGAGGCTACGTGGGTCAAGTTTACCAGGGGACCTTGTATCCCTAGCATAACAAACGCAGCCAAACACCTTAGGTGGGACTATAAAGGAAAAAGAGCCAAGTAATAGCTCAATAGGGGCTTGTGAAAGAAGAACCCGACTGGGCAGCCTATTAATTAAATAGGCTGCAGTAAGGACAGCATCCCCCCAATAAAGGGAAGGGACATTGCGAGCAAACATAAGAGCCCTAGCTACCTCCAAGAGGTGGCGGTTTTTTCTCTTAGCCATACCATTTTGGGTTGGAGTGTCGACACAGCTGGTCTGACGGAGTATTCCATGTGCAGCTAGGTATTTTTGAACTGACCTTCCATATACTCTTTCCTATTGTCACTCCTCAAAATTTGAAGAGTGGCATTAAATTGGGTCTTAATCATTTGATGAAAGTGCTGGAAACAGAAAAAAACTTCACTTTTTGTGTGCATAAGGTATACCCAAGTGAATCTAGAATAGCAGTCAATGAAAGTGACATACCACCGATGGCCAGTCAGGGAAGGTTTCCTACTAGGCCCCTACGCATCAGTATGAACAATATGAAATAAGGAAGAGGATCTTTTATTAGAAATAGGATAAGTTGAACGTGTCTGTTTAGCCAAGACACAAGGCTCACAAAAAAAGTCTTCCTTATTACAGCCCTTAACTAATACTGGAAATAAAGTTGATAAAGTACCTAAGGGGGGATGGCCTAGTCTAAAGTGCCATTTATGTAGATCAGAAGAGAAAGATGCTGAAGGTAAAGCCTGAGTAGGTGTAGGATCGCCATCAAGCAGGTACAATCCGCCATGCACTTTACCCGGTCCAATCGTCTTCCCCGAGTCCAGTTCCTGAAAAACACAATGAGTGGGAAAAAAGGTCACTTTACAATTCAGGGATTTAGTAATACTGCTAATGGAAAGAAGGTTAGTTGTAAATTTGGGAATATGCAACACAGATGACAGTGTAAGGGAAGGAGAACAACCAATGGATCCTTTCCCTGAGATGGAGGAGAGGGACCCATCAGCAATTTTGACTTTATCCTTACTAGAGGCAGGAGAATATGTATTAAAAATGCTAGAAGAACCTGTCATGTGATTAGTAGCATCAGAGTCTATGATCCATGGAGTGGATACTACTGATGCACAATGACCAGCAAAAGAAATACCTGTACGGGCAAAGAAGGAACCTGAATTGGCAGCAGACGTAGTAGAGGCAGTTGATGTGTTCAAAATACGACGCAAAGCCTGGAGTTCTTCCTGGGAGAAACCAATATCAGCAGTGGGAGTTGGAGCTACACTTTCAGTATGATTGGCTTTGTTTTTAGAATTAGCACGACCACGTTTGGCCTCAAAATCAGCTGGCTTCCCATGTAATTTCCAACACTGAGCCTTAGTGTGATATGGTTTGTGACAATGCTCACACTTAACAGGCTCTTTGGTAGTAGTAGTAGAAGCAGCAACACTGTCAGAAGAAGCAACAGGAGTGGGGCCAGCAGTCTGTAAGGCTGATCTCTCAACTTTAGAAGTAATCATCATGGCAGCCCTTCATGTCTCTTCACTGTAAACATAAGAAAAAGTCTTCTCTAGAGTGGGGAAAGGAACCCGTCCAAGGACTTGCACCCAAATAGGGTCATAGTCATCATTGAGGCCAGCCAGAAAATCATAGACACGGAATTGGTCTACATAGGTGTGGTAGGCAGTAATATCAGTAGTAGTAGTAGGATGGATCCGAGCATAGTGATCCAATTGCTGCCATAAACACTTGAGGGCAACATAGTATTTGGTGACAATCATCTCCTTTTGAGTAGTGGTTTGGAGTGTCTTCCTGATTTCATAAACCTGAGCACCACTACCTGAACGACCGTAAGTGCCCTTGACAGCTGTCCATATTTGTGTAGCAGTGTCAAGGAGAAGATACTGACTAGAGAGGTCAGTGGTCATAGAGTTCAGAACAAAGGACATTACCATTGCATCATTGGCAGCCCATTTGGTACGACCAGCACCTTCTTCGGTAGGCTGTTTGGTGGTGCCAGTAAGATGGCCAGTGAGTCCCCTACCAGCCACTTTTAGGGACAATGATCTAGCCCAAATTAAGTAGTTTGTACCATCAAGCTTAATGGCAGCAGCATAGGGAAGGAAATCAGACCTAGTTTGATCTCCTCCAGAAGTAGTAGTAGTCATCTCTGAGTCACCCATGATTCAGCCAGACAAAAAATCAGATCTGTAAAAAGAACCTGATTCGAATGTGAATAATGGGTTTTGAATCTGCAGAATTTTCAGCCTGCTGAAACCTTGATCGAGTTTCCCTGTAATAGCAGGGAAAGTATCCTCCAAAAAGTAGCTCTTGCTGATGAGCCAATAAAACTGATTGCAGAAATTTGCAGAAAAAATATTGCAGAAAAGGTGCAGATCTGGATCGATGCAGAAAATTATTGCAGAAAAAGTGCAGATCTGGATCGAAATTACTTCTGCAGTCTTCAACTAAGTACTGTTGTAGACCAATAGGGGCAGGAACTAATCTCCATAAAGGTAGAAATCAAACTTCAGTTGTAAGAAGAGCTTGATCTCCAAGGATGGAAATATCCTGCTGGCAGATTTAGGTCATACCACATATCTTCGATCTTCAATGAGGTGACATTGAGGGCAGCAACTAAATTTGCATTATATCACCTCATAGTTGCTGCCCTGATGGAGAGAAAGAGGCCAAGAGTGGTGGAGAGAGAAGAAAAAAATAAAAAACAGAAACCAAGAGAGAGGAGTCCTGAAAAAACTGAGAAAACTGAGAAAGAAGAGAGGGGAGAGAACCAGAAATCGAGAAAGCTGTTCCTAGATCAGATCTGGCTTTGATACCATGTAAACAGCCTTGAGAATGATTGCTTTGATGATCTGATCGATCACCCCAGCCTCTTATTTATAATAAAATCAAATTACAGCAAGATATGAATCCCCCCCAATCCTATTCCTACTAGGAATTCCCACTATAACTAGGAATCCCAAATAGAAATCGTATAGGGGGGAAAACAAGAATAAAACAATTAAAACATAAACAAAATAAAATAAGTAATAAAAGCCAACTCGGACTAGGTTATCCCTAGTGGGTAACGTAGCCAATCTCAACAATTTCCTAAATAGTTGAGGAAAAAAAAGCCACTTAGTTTTGATTCCTCCCACAGTTTTCAACAACCGAATCAAATCATGAATGGTAAGAGTCAAAATGATTTCCCTAGATAGTTAAGAATAATACAAAAAAAATTATAGATTCACATCATCTTCCTGCATAAACTTTCTCGTTAATGAGGAGTAACAACCATAAAATTCTAAGAAAACCAAGAAAACAAATTCTCCACCAAAATCTCCTCTGTTCATCTCCATCTGAAGCTTCAATATCAGAGAAAACATAGGTAACAAACAGCAAATTCCATTAAATGTTGAAGGGGATATCTGAGTATTGAGTTTTAGGAAAGAAAAATCTTGGAAATCCCAATTCTAGCTCAAAAGAACTCAAAACAGCAAAGTAGGGTCTTTGAAAAGCATAGACAAGTGTTGAAGGGGTTAAAGAAAAGGAAATAATGAAAAAAAGCCAAAAAAAAGAAAAGAAAAAAAGTATGAATGAGTTTAACTAATATCTACTGAGTTAATTTTAGTGAGTCTACTAGGTTATTGTCTTGAATAATCGTAAGAATCATCCAAGTCATAAGTGTTCCTATGATTAGTGGCTAAGTCATGACCGATTCCAGCAATTCCAGCAATTCCAGCCAGAATGCAATTCACCAGGTGAATCTGAATTTAGTGGGCAGTGAGTTGCATTGGGTTGTATGATTCAAGGATTAAAATCGGACTGATATAAAAACACCAGGTGAATCTAAATTTACTGGGCAGTGAGTTGCATTGGGTTGTATGATTCAAGGATTGAAATCGGACTGATAAAAACAGAGGTTCCTTTTCCGTTCACGATGCATAGCAGCAGATGTCCTTGCTGATGAACCCTTTACGGCTTTGGCTACCTGAGATAACTGGTAACAGCGGTGTTGTCAAGGTGTACCCTATGCAATTGCAACTGGCCATTTCAAGAGAGGTGGGTGTGGGTGTTGGGGGGGGGGGGGGGGGCGGCTGAACAATTCAAGCCAGGTTTCAACTATCAAGTATATGGCTTACTAGGTTTTAATGCATAAGCATCTAGTTAAACTCCCTTTTGTCTGTGTGCGGATGTGTCTTTTTATTTTTTTGGGAGGGGGGAGGGGGGAGGGGGGAGGGGAGGGTCGATTCTTGTCGGCTTATCCTTTGGAGTACATGCTCTAATTATTTTAGTCCATATCAATTATAGGCCAAAGTTTTTATGTGGGTACTTGTAGAGAGGTAATCTAGGCAGGCTACCTATTTCTGCTGTGTGGAAGGGTGCGACGGCAATTCCAGCTGTTCGATCTCTTGGAATGGTCTGGATCGACCACATGTCAAATTTCAGACCTCGAATTCAATCGTATACTCTCCCATGTATTGGCATCTTCCCTTGTATTTTTCGTCCGTCCATGTATTGGATGCAACCTCTCCTAGTCATGGATTTTTCTATACTTTGTTTTTACCACTTTGGGCTGAAATTTGACATGAGCAGGGGATCTAGCGTCTTTACTGTGCACAAAATTTCATCCTGAACTCACCTGCTATTTGCCAGAACCAAATGCCTGTCTGGAGAACCTTTCTAGATGTGCCCATCTAGAAATTATGCTCTCTAAATTATAGTACGGTCTGGAAAAGTGCATGTTGTCTGTGTGCACAAGTTTTCTTTTGGGGGGTGGGTTTGAATCTTTGACTTTATGCTTTGTTTTTTTGGGGTAAGAGAGTTTATGCTCTACTGAATATTCTTAATCTGTTTTAGGAAATGTATTAAGTTATGATATGGTCTGAAATGGTGGAAGTTATATATGCTTAGTAATTTATTTTTAAGTTTATCTTGGTTGACAATCACCTCTTGGAGATGATTCTAAGATGGTTATATGAGTTCAGATCGGCGGGCCTTGGAGGTCCTTGTATCTTGCAAGGGTTTTTCTCTCTGCTTTAGAAAGAATTGCTCATTTTCTTGGAGCTGTTAATCTGTCAACTCTTTCAGCTGATGGGAGAGCTATGAACAGCTTTTGTTTCTGGGTCATTGTCTTCTTGTTTTGTTCCTCTTAGGGGTTCTCTGTTGCCTTCAACTGGCTATCTTCTTGTTCTTGTTCATTATATGCTTTGTTCCTTGTTTATTGCTTTGCAATATTTATTATCCATAAAAGAAAATCATGTGCAGTTGATGTTTGCTAAAAGTAAATTTATAATGTCTCAAATGTAATCTTGCTATCTGCTCAGCTCACTGAGGGACTGCCCAGGCTATGCAAGCTGTGTTTATGTTGCTGCCTAGGCTTGCCCAAGCATTTTGAGCTCCTTGGGTAGTTGGCCTGCTCCTTTGCCATGTGTTGGTTGGCTTTCTAGTTAATATTTCCGCCTTTCCCTTGTTCCCTGTGTCCTTTTTTCTTTTAGGTTTTGCTCAGAATTTTACATCATTATTTATTGTTGATTAATAATAGGCTGACAATTTGCGGCAACAAACTCTTCAACAAATGCACCGGATACTAACAACCCGGCAATCGGCCCGTGCCCTACTAGCCATACATGATTATTTCTCTCGGCTTCGTGCTCTTAGTTCTCTCTGGCTAGCCCGTCCACGGGAGTGAAAAGCTCCGCACTCACTCTGAAACTGTACCACAGAGAAATTGGTTCCTGCATGAGGGTATTGGCACCACTGAGTGTTGGGTTCCAACATGGACAGTACTGGTCTATCATTGACAGTAATCTTGGTTGGCCAGCTGTTGGACACCCTAGATATTGGGGAGGCATTGTGTTTCAGTGACCACCCATTTGCAGTCTCTCTCACCACTCTCACATTGTATTACTTGTTAATTTGTTCACCAATGTGTTGTAAGTTTATTTTCTTGTTTGGAACAGTAGTAGTAATAATTAGCAGTCACTTGTTATTTGTTGTAATCAATGGCAATTGTGGAAAATCTCGCAGAATTAATTTTGTATAAAGGGGAAATAGATTAAATTTAGCATGTCTACCATTTCTTGTTGATATATCTTCTTCACTTGTGAAGTGATTCAGGGTAACAATAAATTAGTAGAATGCAGAAGGGTAGGAGGTAAGGATAAGGATGAATCAAGAAACCTCTTCTTAACTGGGAATGAAACAGAGGAAAATAGGGATGATTGTAGAGTTGTAATGTTTTCATTAATTTGTAAGAACCATTACATATATAATGGTATAGAGATCATCAAGGAATCTTAACAAATTACAGCGACATGGATACAGTTGTAAACAGTTATACGGGTGGCAAGTGGAATATGTTTGAGTGCATGACACTATGGAGGCTAATCCTTAACAGGCCCCCCCTCGAGATCAGCGGGGGAGAGCCGACGGTGATCTTGCCCTTTAGAAACTGAAATCGCACACGGGGACAGCCCTTTAGTTAGATATCAGTCACTTGATCCATAGTTGAGACAAAGTGAACACTAAACTGCTTAAAGACTTCCATCAGCTTCCTAACAAAATGAAAGTCAATTTCGATATGTTTGGTTCGTGAGTGAAATATTGGATTCATTGACAAGTAGGTAGAACAAAAATTATTGAAAGCATTAAATATTGTATTTTGAACATTCTAATTGCCGATGGGGTAAATTGTTTGTCACAACTCACAACAATACAATTGAGAGAATGAAGTGCATTGTTGTTGGTTTGATGATTGGACTAAACGTTTCAGTGAAGTCAAGGCCCGGTCGTTGTTAAAAGCTTTTGGCGACAAGTCTTGCTTTGTGACGTTCAATAGATACATCAGATTTATGCTTAAAGTGCCACAGCCCCTCGGGGTGCGTTCATTGATGTTGGCAGCCGTTGGATGCATGTTGGAGGGGTTAGCATGCTGGAGAGGATTCGAGTCTGTACTCACAACCTGGTTATGCAATTAATGCACCTGCCTTATCATTTTTCTGGGTTCATTAATTTTTTTTTTTGTTTTGGGTAAAATGAAATTTATTGAGAAGCAGGTGCATGACACATGGTTTGAGGGTTACACAAATCCCTCAACAAAGGAGTGAAATTCGGCCAAACCGTCGTATACTGCATAGACAGGCCTTTCGAGCTAAGGAATCCACAAATTGTTCGATTCCCTAGAAATATAAGTTACATACAAGAAAATATGGTGCAAGGTGATGAATATCTGAGATAATCGGTTGCAAGGATAGAGGAGCCGCTTTTCCTGGATCTTGAATGAAAGATACACTCTCATTGCTATCCGGTTCTACCTCAATGCAGTCTAGTCTAATGGACAAAGCTTTAAGCATGCTACTTCGATTAGCTAGAGATTCACCCTCACCTATATCCACAAAACTGGAAACCTCAGATTTGACGAAGATCAAATTGCCTTCCCGATCCTGAATGATGATGCCAATCCCATGCTTCGTGTTCATTGGGTTTTTTGAAGCGTCATAGTTCAGCTTATAGAACGATTGGCTAGATGGCTTCCATGCATTGGTAGAAGTAGATGGACCTGAAATTGGAGCATGGGATTTCTGAGGAAGAGGAGTTTGTGCCTGGAGAAACTCTGAGTGAGTCGTCAAGGCTGCTTGAATAACCTCATGAGGGGTCCAATCATGTCTTCAAAACACCAGATCATTTCAAGCCTTCTACAAAGTCCAAATAACAAAACTACATAAGCCATTAGCCTATCTACGCTCTGCTCCTTTTTTTATGAGAACATTGAAGTCATTCCATTCCTTAATTAATCTACTTCGAGAGAGGGGAATTGTTATCCTGAAGGATTTTTAGGGAAAGAGGTCAGCAAAAATAGACGACCTTAGCGAAAGGGCATTGAATCAGAATGTGCTCAACCGTCTCAATGGTCGTTCCACCCATAAATTGCGATGTAAGCATTCCTTGCCGGAGGCCAGCTCATTTACACAGACTTGCCACAAGAAAGAACGAAAATCAGGATAGGTGTCGCAACTCCAAATCGCTTTCTAGATTGAGGTTGGAGTAGCATCCAATTTACTCAAGTTCAAGGAAGGAGGAGTATCATTTGACCTTGCTTCTCTAGCATTGCATTGAGAACATTCCAGTGCTAGCTGCTCGCTACACCAATCGGTCCTCCTTGAGGGAATAGAGGAGTTGAATACTGAAGATTGCTTGTTTTTCAGGTGGGCTAAATAACACCTCCGGTAGGTCTACCTTCTATTGCTTTTCTTCTTGATTGATCAAATTTTAAACCTAAACATAAGGGGTATCGGGCGGTCTTGAATGCTAAATTGGAATTGAGGGAGGGATGGGATTCACTTATCACTCCAAATTAATTTTATTCTCATGTCCCACCTTCCAAATCAGACCCTTCTTCAAAATTTTTCTTCCTTCCTTTCATGATGCTTCTCCAAGTCCAAGACGGATTGTTTCCCAATGGTGCTTCCATGAACTCACAAATTGGGAAGTATATTTTCTTTATGGATTGGGTCTAATTTGAGTGAGGTTCACTGAAGAGATTCCATGCAGCTTTGGCCAAGAGTGCCTTATTTTGGAGGGAAGTTTCTCTAAAACCCAACTCACACTTCTCTTTTGAGTGGCTCACCTTATGCCATGAGATCCAATGGGTTTTTGAGACCTCTTGATGTCCCCTCCCCCCAATAGAATTGTGCAGCCTCCCTAGAAAGATTATGGAGGGACATAGGTAGCTTGAAGTGGACTGCCACGAAATTGGAAATAGGAAGGATTGCAACTTTTAGGAGTACCTCCCGACCATCATGGGTTAAGAGCCGTTGGGTCCAACCGAACATTGTCATACTAGCTTTATCATTTATCTTGTCGAACATCTGAGCATTGTTTGTCTCTAGGTTTGTTGGGAGACCCAAATATTTAGAAGGATCATCCTCATAATAAAATTTTCAGAATCCTCGAGAACCTCCTCTTAACTTTGGGAGGGGTATTTGGGCGGAAACAAAGTCTCGACTTCTTTCCATTTATTGTTTGGTTGCTTGCTTTGTAGTAAAGCTTAATGCACTCCTTCATCTTGTGGACCTTTTCTAGGTTCATTCGTTGAGTCTAAGACCTAATCAGTTATTTGGGTCCATCATCTGCATCTGATCCTTGCATAGGTGCATAATAAGATATTGTATCAATTAGAGCATTCTAGCCCTGCTCCACCGGTGTAGACTATAGCCTTTATTGCTTACCAAACTTGGGATGGAGTTTTGTATGACATGTTCTTAATGCTTATTCACATTCTATGCAATTAACAAAGTACTTCAGCAAGAGAAAATCTTGTTGTAACCAAGGTCGGTGAAAAAAAGCATAATCTTATGTTTTAACCCTTAAATATAATACAAATTTTTTTCAATGAGGGTGAATCCTCTCATTTTACATGCCTACTTGAAAAATGTGCAACTTTTAATAGTGCTATAATGACATGTAAATTTCAAATTATTTTGAAAATCTTTTTTTATTCTTACATTAAATAACTCTTGGGAATAAGACCAAGGATTTAATTTACAAGATTGGCAATGGTATCGGTCAGCTATACAAAGGTACCGTTGAAGTGGGAGGGGGTGTGTACTGTCCGTATTGGGCTGGCCCCTCTAGGATAGTTAGGCGCATGTCAAAATCAAGCTGAAAAACTACAACACATGCACATAGTGTTTCTTGTAGATCCCCTTTACTCCACACAAATGCTTGATGGATTTGTGCCCTAGTTGATCTGCGATCAAAGAAGCAAGGGTTGTGCAATGAAATCCTAGCTTAAACATGTGTCTAGTTACATTCCACCTCTTCAAAGTTATGCACCAATCCTTAAAATTGTCCTACAGTTAGTCCAACTGTCATTTAATGCATCGAAAAGAAAAGAATGTGTTTAAGAAGAAAGTGTTTTCACACTTTCTAAACCATGCTCAATCCCGGTGAAATCATGTTGTTTCAATGTACTTAGAGGCTAGAGGTGAATCCGTTTTTGGTCCGTAGGAACAACAAAATTCGAAGGTGGACGACCCAACCTGCCAAGAACAATCATGTTAATATATGAACAAAAAATTCTACAAGAGAGATTTCACATCTGTTACATAATCTCCATAAGTGAAACTAACTACCATGACTCCTATCAATACATTTTACGACTAGGAATAGGCAAATAAAAATTTTCATTTTGAATTCCAGACATCAACATCCTGTTGCTCATTGTGTTTTATAATCAATATTGGAAATGAACAGAGAAGTGGTGGAACATACAAAATCACATGTTTACTTGGCTCAATTCAACTAGGGTTGTAATGCCCTAAGAAGAAGACACAGTACCGGCCTACCTAGGAGATCGGTGAGGTGTTCCCACCAAAAGATCGATGGCTTAGTACTAGGAGGTTTGGGAGATCAGTGAGGGAGTGCAAACTTAGTCCCACATCGGCTAGAAAAGGGGATTCTGAGTTATTGATAATGAATAGCCTCCACTACTTGGTATAACGTGTTTTAAAGTTGTGAGACCCATTGGGCCAAAGTGAAAAATATCATGGCAAGAAAGAGATTGGGTCGTTACAAGGATGGAGTAGGAGGTTCCGATTTGGTGCACTTCAGAGGTGGGTAAGGTATGTAGTCTAAACATTGTTATGTATCCTTTTGGTAATCCTAGATTTTTGAAAGCTTCATTTTACCACTTGATACGACTGCAAATGAGCTGAAACTTGACATGTGAGCAAAGAACCTTTGGGCCTCTCTCTCCAAATTTCTGTCCCATACTCCCATTACATCTGCTATGTGATACAAATAGGTGGGCCATCTATAGATACCCTATTCAATTATATACCCTCCCATTTATTTCATGCATCTTCTTGGTAATCTAAGCATTGCCATGCTTCATTTTGGTAGTTCTATACTTTTAAAAGCTTTATTTTATCACTTGGCCAACTCCAAATCAACTGAAACTTGACATGTAAGCAAGGAATCTTTGGGTTTCTCTCTACAAATGTATGACATGCGTAAGCTTTCCAAACTGAAGAATTGAACGTAAAGGATTGAGTTTTGAACTTCATAATTTTTCTTAATTGTTTGAGTAATTCAAAACTCCATATCACCTGCAACAGTCGCCAAAAAAACCTCCTTATCAGGTTTACAGAATCTCTTGTGTTCATGGGAAAAAACTTTAGCCACCACCCATGTTAAAAAGATAAACTCTTCATTCAAGGTGATATGACCTTATAATTGGAATCTTAGATAGTGAATTCTACCATTTAACCTGGTTCTGTATTATAGGAAGTTAAAAAGACCTTACTTCATTCCAATCAGAGGGCCTGATGCAGTGACTTAGTATATTATTTGTTCAATTGTAGTTGATGGAAGCTTGATGCTTTATTTTTATTTATGAAAAATTTACTTTCTGGGGATTCATGTATTGTATCTACTACTGCTTAACGTACAATTAGCTTTGAAACGTGCAATATTATAATCTTGCTTGGGATTGATAGACCATAAGGTCAACTAGGCCCATGAACTAAATAGGGATTCAATGCTTTATAATAATTCAAGGGAATGTGTTCTCTATCCGGGACCAAAAAACCATTATGCCCCTCTTGGTTGATGCTTCCATGCGTGTTTTTATTGGCTGGAGGTGTTGACATTGGGACCACATTGTCGGACAGAGTTCATTTTCACATAATTCAATTAGAAAGTTATATAAAAAAAAGGGGAAAAGAATGCTTCCCAGTTGTGTGAATCATGCACTCAGACATTAGAGGACGCATAATTATTGTCCTACCCCCTATGAAATAAAAAAAACCCATCAATGTTGATGCCCTTGTGTGCTGGGCCCATGCTACCAGGCAACGATCTCTCGTCAAAAAAATAAGAAACAAAATATGAATGTATCAACTTCATCTCCTTCACCAACTCAAGGAATACGACAAGGGGATCCACTATCTCCCTTTTTGTTCATTTTATGCTCACAGGTGGTGATTGGTATCCTCTTTAATGCCGAGTTTATAGGCATTATTCATGGTATAAAAGTTCGGAATAGGATTGTTCCTCTTACACATTTGCTATTTGCACATGATTATTTATTGTTCTCCGAATTATAACTTCAAAAGGTTTCTTCTCTGAAGGAATGCCTTGATATATATTGTTGAGCAAGTGATCAAGCAATCAAATTGAAGAATTCCTCCCACATATTTAGTCGAAATATTGTCCCTCGTTTCAAAAGGGGGTTCTCTCGAGTTCTTAATATTTCTTATGGTGATAGACCATGTAAGTACCTTGGCCTCCCAGTTGACTTTGGAATTTTGAAAGTGAAAATTTTTCTAAGTATAAAACTGCTAAAAGACTCTAAGGATGGAAGGATTAATTTCTGACTTATGTAGGGGGAGAGAGTCTCCTTAAGTCAAAAGCTCTATGCCAACTTTTGCACCATCACATTTTAAATTGTCTGCAACCCATCATGATAGACTTGCCAAGGAGGTAGCCCACTTCTTCTGGGGCAAAACTCCACATGGTAATAAGATCCATTTGGTCTCTTGGAAAAAATCTGCCAGCCAAAAATCAATGGAGGATTGGGTTTTAGAGACCCAAAGTTACATAATTTGGCACTTCTCACCAAAATTGATTGGCTTTTATGGAAATATCTGGACTACTCCTGGACGGGCACGGTTTATGAAAGCAATTTATTATTCTAGATATGATTTCTTACAAGCAACATTAGAACATCATCTGTCATGGATTTGGAGGAGTATTCTAGTTAGCCGCAAAGTACTTCTTTTAGGTCTTCTTTAGTAAATTGAGAAAAGAGACCAAATCATAATTTGTGAGGACCAACGGATCCTAAGTCTTTCCGATTTTATTGGTCAACATTATTGTCTAGATATATGTCCATTGCATCTTGTTTCAGATCTTATTGATCAACATAATAGATGTTGGAATTTCCAAATATTAGAGGCCTACTTTCATCCAAGTGATTGTAAGACTATCCTTGTTTCTAAGGACTGATACCTTGAATTGGGAGGTGCCTCAAATGAAAGATACAATGGCAAGTTTGCTTATCATGTTTTATGTGTTAAGATCATGAGAGATGCTTCGTCTTCAACATCAACATCTACATCAAGAAGAGTGGTTCCATCGGCAGTGTGGAAACAAATTTGGTCATGTCAAATTTTACCAAAAGTTAGATCCTTCTTTTGGCGTGCTTGTGTAGATGGCCTAGTGATTGTGGCAACATTATCTCATCAGAAGGTTCCATTGGAGATGACATGTATGTAGTGTGAAGGGACTATGGAAACACTTGATCAGTCCTTTTATCTTGTCCTTTTGCAAGGGCAGTGTGGTTCGATAGCACACTCTTATATATTGTCTCAACTTCAGTGACACCTAGTTTACAAATTTGGATCCAAGATTAGGTAACCTTGGGAGTTCATGAGAAGAAAATACATCGGAAGACCGTAACACTCTGCAGTTTCATTGCATGGTATATTAGGCGGGCACAAAATGATTTTGTTTTCAAAAGGCATACATGGTCTCTGGTTGATGTCATTCAACAACCTCAACGAGCCTTCATGGAATTCCAAGAATCATGTATAGCTCCACAACCAAATAGCATCCCGGACGCTAGCATGACATGCCATCAGCCACAAAGGTTACGGCAACCACCTGCGATGGGAACTATAAAGCTTAATTGTACTACATCTCTTCTATCTAATAGTATTAATGGAGGACTTGAGTTTATCTTTCGTGATCATACGGTAATCCATTACATGTTGCCTTTGAACTATCTATGTTCTCAACTATCAATCGAACTGAATATACAGCCAATGTGTATATTCGGTTCCCATCTTTATCAACCCTTGCACCTCAAGTCTTTCCTTTTATTCCTATCTCTCTTTTAGAAAATTGCATTTTATTAGGATTCTATTACTGATTTTCATCCTTTGTACGTATATCACATATCTCATATAATGTAATTGAGGATTTTGCATCATAATGAAAACCGTGAAGTTCAAACACTAATATGGTATCAGGGCCACAAAGCTCCAACGAACATTGATCCAAAGGGCCTCTCTCTCATTCATCGGCAACCACAGTCTTGTTTTTTTCCTCTTCATCATGGTTGAACCCACTAGTGAATCACCCACCACCGCTGAATCCACCATCATCCTTCTATCCTCTTCCATCTCTTCCATTCCCCATGCCCACCACTATCTCTCGGTAAAGCTCAATTCCAAGAACTTCTTGTTCTGGAAAACCCAACTCAAACATTTTCTTGAAGGCCAAAAGCTATTTGGTTACCTTGACGGATCCATTCCTTATCCTACTGAACCCGTGGCTGCCGCTAACTGGCGTTAACAGGATGCACTCATCAGAAGTCTTCTTATCTCTTCTCTCTCTGATGAAGTTTTTCCTACGATCATTGGCAAAACCTCAAGTTGCGCAATATGGGAGACCCTTCTCCGTACTTATGCCTCTGCGTCCACCACACGTCTTCAATCCTTACACCTAGCTCTTCATGATCTTATTCATAAACCAGAAGAATCTGTTTCAGAAGTCCTTCACCGCGCCAAGAGTATCTCCTATGAACTCGCTACCGCTAACTGGCGTTAACAGGATGCACTCACCAGAAGTCTTCTTATCTCTTCTCTCTCCGATGAAGTTTTTCCTACGATCATTGGCAAAACCTCAAGTTGCGCAATATGGGAGACCCTTCTCCGTACTTATGCCTCTGCGTCCACCACACGTCTTCAATCCTTACACCTAGCTCTTCATGATCTTATTCATAAACCAGAAGAATCTGTTTCAGAAGTCCTTCACCGCGCCAAGAGTATCTCCTATGAACTCGCTGCCGCTGGTTCCCCTTTGTCTGCAGCTGATTTCAACGTGCATATTTTTCATGCTTTTCGCACTAAATTCAAAGAGATGGTTCCTGTGCTAATGGGACGCCCAGATCCAATCCAGTATGATGAATTACATTCACTCCTTCTCAGCCATGAGTTTGTACATAGCTTTGCGTTAAAGAAGCTTACTCTTGTTGATTTCTCTGCAACTGCCGCCACTCCAACAACAAATATAGTCAACCGAAATTCTTCTACCGGATCTACCACTGACTCAAGTTGCCCTCTTGCTGCTGATCGTAGCTCCTCACGTGGTGGTCGTGGCCGTGGTCGGGGAGGCCGCTTCCAAAACCAAGGTCGCCTTTGGTGCAATATATGTAACAGAAACAACCATCACACTGCCAATTGTTTTTACCGCCAATCCAATCCTTCTCCAAAGTGAAAATTGATTTCCATTTTGTTTGTGACAAGGTTGCAAAGAAAGAACTATCGGTTTAATTCATCTCCACTGCTGATCAACTAGCTGACATTTTCACCAAGGGTCTCTCTTCGAATCGTTTTCAGTTTCTTCAGGACAAGCTGAAGATCTGTCCATTCGAATCATCCGCTTGAGGGGGTGTATCAACCGAACCGAATGAATATACAGCCAATGTGTATATTTGGTTCTCATCTTTATCAACCCTTACACCTCAAGTCTTTCCTTTTATTCCTACCTCTCTCTTTGGAAATTGCATTTTATTAGGATTCTATTACTAATTTCCATCCTTTGTATATATATCACATATCTCACATAATGTAATTGAGGATTTTGAATCATAATGAAAACCGTGAAGTTCAAACACTAATATCAACCATTTGCAATGGTGATTCGGACAAGTCCTCTCTGTGTTATTGAAGATAGTTGGGACCATCTAATTGTTGAATATGATAACAAAGTATTGATCTCTATCCTCATTGGCGATCGCTCTGACTCGCCAATATCAGTGATTCCTATTATCTAGAATATTACTCAATTGACATCTAATTTGGAATTATGTACTTTTGCTTTTATTTCGAGGGAGGGAAATAGTTTGTCAGACACCCTTTCCAGGAGGGCTTAGTCTTTGACGTGTAGGACTATTTGACTCATTTGCACTCTATGGCTTCTTGAAGCTTGTAATTCAGAATCCATGTGTGCTACTCATTCTTGTCTTATCGGTAAAGCTCTGTTTAATAAAAGAAAAAAATCATGGTCTAAGACTCACATATCAAGCTTTGGGCCTAGAATTGTTAAGTATTAACTGAGCCTATAAATGTTTGAATAGTTTCTGATACATCCATCACATGAAGAACTCTATTTGATTTTCATGCAAAAGAAGGGGGAAAAAAAAGTGAACAATACCCTTTTTTTTTCCAAAATAAATAAGAATATCATTCATGAGGTTAAAAAAATTAATGCACATACTAGATGAAGCTAAGAAGTGAAGTGTGATCAGACTGTCTTACATGTTATAGAGAGGACATTCCAAGCTAGGGAATTTTTTCGGGGGGGGGGGGGTAAAAGAGCTAGGGAATTGAATGAGCTATAACATTAACTTCCCTAAAGCTGAATACACATTCATTGGAAGAAGAGGCAAGCTTTAAGATGGCTTGAATGCTAAGAATAAATAGATGTTGGAGCTGGCCTTTGGTATTTAAACAGGTCGGTAGTCTCAGCTTTATCTGATTCCAACTGAATATGGGAATAACCCACCCTGAGGGTGTGATGGATTCCTGAATGGACAGATAGTGCTTCCTCAGAATAGATGATTCAATGTCTTGAGTGGTAGTTGATATATATATTTTTCAATTGATTAAAATCCTCTCCAGTGCAGGCATTTGGTGGTGCACTACAGTGCGGCCCTGAGAGCTCGATACATAGAAAAAGCTTCAATCAATGGTGTGAGCTTGATGCAAGGCAGTTTTTTTTTGGGGTTTTGACAAATGTCCCCCTGAAAATGCCCATTTGTCCAAATGCACCCCTACAACTTTTCTAATTGCAAAATTCCCCTACTTTCAAAACTTTGTAGCATTTTAGTCTAGTCAGTTAATTTGGGACGTTGGACATTAGTTTCAGGGAATTTAATGATGAAAATGTCCTTCTGATAAAAACTCATTAAAATTAAAGTATAAAATGATCAAATTGTCCTCATCTTCCCCAAATCCTTTAGGATTTGAAATTGAAAATTTTGTCCCCAAATCGTTTAGGGTTTGAACCCATCTGAAAAGCAAGAGATCAGATTAAGGAATTAATTGTCCATGGAAAACTAGACCAACAATGATTGTTCTTGTCTTCCTGAAAGAACAAGGAACCTTGATACCCTTTTGCAGAAGCATTTCATTTCTTCTGCAGAGATCGAAACTAAAACCACCCTTGGGAGGAACATCTATCTCCACCTTAGACATTTTGAAATTCGACTGAACCTTACAAATATTTGGGAATAAAACGTTTAATTACAACCATTACGAGAGCAGTGCTCACACTTAGTTGTTTAAAGTCATCAGGTTTTCAATAAAACATAGAGAGGAATCAGGACATGTACCTGGAATTAGTCAAAGGAAAACTCGATAAACAGGAAATTCCTGCAATTTACTATTCTTTCAAGTTAAGTTTCAAGATGTTCTAGTTAGAATCCTGGTTGCAGAACTATTTATTGATTAAACTCTGCCGTATTTCCATCAATTTGTTTTCAAGGATTTTCAGATTTAAATTTTATTTTAAAGACATAAACCTTCAATCGATTACTGGTTTCCTATTTCAAGTCAAATCCTGCATATTCTTAAATTTCTAATTTGATCTACTTGAATACTGCTTACCATCAATCCATCAATTTGAACCTCTGTTTCATTCTGTTTTAAGTTTTGAAAATCCCAACATCTATTCTGTTATTCTGGCTTGTTTTCTAGTTTCCTAGTTGCAGAAGAATTGCTTCAAAACTCCATATCCAACCATCGGAATTGTTTCAAATTATGCAGACCTACACTACCTATTGAACTACACTTCGGTTGAAGTTTCAGGTCAATTCGAGCTGTTTTATTTAAGTTATTAAATTTCCTCTGGTTCTTATTCCTTTTCCTTGCGATCCAAAATTTCCTGGTTCTTATTTCTTTTCCGTACGATTTGGGGAAGATATCAACGGACTGCCTAGACAATAAAATCAGGCTGACAATATTTCCTGATCTCTTGCTTTCTAGATGGGTTTGAACCCTAAACGATTTGGAGGAAAAAAGTTTCAGTTTCAAACCCTAAACGATTTGGGGAAGATGAGGGCAATTTGATCATTTTATTCTTCAATTTTAGTGATTTTTATCAGAAGGGCATTTTGTTCATTAGATTCCTTGAAACTAACGTCTAACGTCACAAATTAATGGACTGGACTAAAGTGCTACAAAGTTTTGAAAGTAAGGGGGATTTTGCTATTAAAAAAATTGTAAAGGTGCATTTGGACAAATGGGCATTTTCAAGGAGGCATTTGTCAAAAATCCTTTCTTTTTTCTTTTCTTTTCGAGCTCGGCACCATTGGATGTCGTATCTTTCACATGTCGAGCTCTCAAGCCCGCACTACAGTGCACCGCCAAATTAAGACACTACAGAAGATCTTTTTCCGATTTCAATTACATTTTTTTTCCAACTATAAACCTATGAGTAAGTAATAGTAAGGTCTTTTCTTTGTGATTGTAGACCACCATCCGTTTGCAGGTTAGGGGTTTTCGAGCTATTCTATTTACTTAAGAATAGTAAGGATGCACTGTTTGTTGGCTTCAAAATGCTGGTTGTAGCGCGCTAGCATTTTTCCGTAGGTTGCTAGTTTAGTTGTAGCGCGCTAGCGCATGTTGATTTACAACCAGCCTGTTCTACGAATCTACAACTCTCTTTACTTAGCGAGACTCCATCCATATCCCAATTAGTGGTTCCAAGTATTACACGAGTGGCATATGATTTTTTTGGCCCTACCCATTTCTAGTGTTTTGACTGGTAGAGCTATATGGTCTCTTGCATTTTATATTTCTAAACAGAGACAGAGAGAGAGAGAGAGAGAGAGAGAGAGAGAGAGAGAGAGAGAGTGTTGGTTTGTTAAATTTCTGATTCTCCAAGACTTTGAAAGAGCAGTAGCTCCACGTGATCAACAAGCTTTACTTTCCTCCTCCTAAACATTCCTATTTAGGGAGAACTAAGCTAAGCCCTTTTCTCTCAATACTCACAAGAGGCCTGCAACAATAATGGTGCTCAACTTGGTTCTCCTGCGAGAGCTCTTGGCATCTTCAATCCTCTTCTTCATCACTAGCTACTTCATCCAACGTATCATCTCCAAGCCCCAACGGCCACTCCCACCAGGCCCAAAAGGTTGGCCACTCATTGGTGCTTTGCCACTGCTCGGCAAAATGCCTCATGTGGCTTTATTTGAGTTGGCCCAAAAGTATGGGTCAGTCATGTACCTCAAGATGGGTACGTGCGGCATGGTTGTGGCGTCTACGCCCGATGCCGCATGTGTCTTTCTCAAGACACTTGACTTGAACTTCTCAAATAGGCCACCCAACACCGGCGCCACCCATCTTGCGTATGATGCGCAAGATATGGTGTTTGCTGATTATGGGCCTCGTTGGAAGTTACTTCGGAAGCTGAGCAACTTTCATATGCTTGGTGGTAAGGCCTTGGAAGACTTGGCCCATGTCCGTACCGTTGGGCTCGGCCACATGATACGAGCCATGCGTGAATCGAATCACCGGGGAGAGCCCGTGGTGGTGCCGGAGATGTTGACATATGCGATGGCGAATATGATTGGGAAGATCATACTGAGTCGCCGAGTTTTTGAAATAAATGGGGAGGAATCAAACGAGTTCAAGGATATGGTGGTTGAGTTGATGACATCGGCTGGGTTATTCAATATCGGCAATTTTATTCGGTCCATTGCGTGGATGGATTTACAAGGGATTGAAGGAAGAATGAAGAAGTTGCACAAGAAATGGGACTCTCTCATTACAAAGATGATTAAGGAGCACGAAGCGTCGGCTCAAGAGCGAAAAGGGAAGCCAGATTTTCTTGATGTTGTCTTCGCCAACCAGGGGAACTCGGAAGGCGAGAGGCTTTCTGATATCAACATTAAGGCCCTACTCCTGGTATGTAGCCGTTTTAACACTTCTAGTTTGTATATGTTTGTTAGGTACTTTTGATCGATTTGTCTAAAGATCCAAAGTTGATGAAATACATTAAATTAAGCTCTTTAACCTATCTCATACTAGGTCGATCTAATATAACACATATACACTAGAACGAATCTCATTGGACACTTAACTATGTTTCAAAATATTAGTATTCTAGAAATGATCAAAGATTGAGTCACTCATGATTCATGACTCACCGGGTTGAGTAGGACTCGGATTGGTGATTAGGTGAGTTGACTCATAGAGTCAAAAAGAAACATATGAAGGACAATGAAAACACAAAACAAAATAAATATTTGGCCTACTATGACAGGCGGATACATACTTAGATGTCTTCACTTGTGAAGCAGTTTTCTGTACGGGAGTGTGGCTTACGCCAGCACTCCCATGTATCTCATTGCAGCCTTTAAGAATACTTGAACGAGGCTGAACTTGTTACCAAAAAAAGAAAGAGGCTGGACCACATTTGGCACGAGAAAGGAGTGAATTCCATCAGTCCATGTGAAGCGTTGTCTCATTGCAGCCTTTAAGAGTACTTGAAAGAGGCCGGACCACATTTGGTACGAGAAAGGAGTGGATTCCATCACTCTATGTGACTGGTTAAGGACGTATGAGATTACATTGAAAGGATCTTTATCTCCTCTAATTCCTCAAGTTTCCCGTCCCATTAACAAGGGGTTGCAATGACCATCCTATCCTTGCCCGAACACTCTATCCAGGTGGGGTCCACTTCCCCCTCTTATTAGAAGAACTGGGGAACTAAGCCGACAG
Source organism: Telopea speciosissima (assembly GCF_018873765.1). Taxonomy (NCBI): domain Eukaryota; kingdom Viridiplantae; phylum Streptophyta; class Magnoliopsida; order Proteales; family Proteaceae; genus Telopea; species Telopea speciosissima. Next base: position 14,188,017 of record NC_057925.1, on the reverse strand, counting down.
GAACTAGAGGAGTTAGTTTTCCTAAAAGAATACTTATGGAAACAAAAGCGATAGATATGATATCATCACTGAACAATATGTGAGGCGTACATGCTCCAAATTGATTTAATTCCTATAAAAAAAAAATTAAATGAGTATGATGATGAGTTCAGCTCATGTTCATGTACGGGATCTCGTACACCCTTGTGCCGACCTGATGGAACCCACAAAGTAGATGTATGAGATGGTTCTCGTACGTGAACTAGAACCGCACTCTATGATGACTATGTCAATCAAGCAATCGTTGGCATTTTCGGGAATTATACTGTCATGTTCAAAACTACATTTAAGGAAGAAATAATAAAAGTTAGTTGAAATGGAATAGATCTGGATGTCATTTTCAAACCTATAAGACAAACATCCAAGGGTTATATTTTTGTAATTTTATGAATTTTTTAATTGTAAAGATTTTCCCTAGAATAAATAGCATTTAGGCCAGGGATACAAACTAGTTCAGCAATACTAAGAACCAAAAGTAAGGGTTGATTTAGTTTCACTGTGGCATATAAAATTGGGGCAAGAGAACAATATCTGGTCATGTGGCACCTGTATCAACGCAAGGGCCAATGGGAGCATACACACAAGGGTCATGAGGGCGGGATGTCTGCCTTTCCATGGGATATGATGGGCTGGTCATTTCATGCCCCTCGTGTCTAGGTTAATGGCCACACGATCAGGTACCATTCTTTTCCCCATAAAATTGGCATGTTTGTTATCCTCAAATGGATTTCACACATGTGGCCAATGCTATATGAGTATCTCACTATGCATAGTTAGTAGTTAATTCTTCTACCCAAAAAACATAAAAAAATAGTTTATTCCCATAAATTAGGTCTTATAAAATTAGAAAGAGCAAATTACTTAGACCTCCCCTGACCTTTCTGCCAATTCAGTGAACCACCCATGCCCTTCTGACAACTATTCAGACCTCCCTTATTTTTCAAACTGGGCTTCACTTAGCCCCAGTCCGTTGATTTTTTAACGATAGGTAACGGAATGTGAAAAAACCAAAAAAAAAAATGCTAATTATAACTTTTTTACCTATAGGAAGTTACCCTATTGCCCTTAGACTCTTTCCCTTTTTTCTTCCTCCTGCAAATCCACTTGCTCCCACCCCTCTGCAACCCCATCCACGCAAATCGCAATCCCCACTCTTCCACCTGAGAAACATCTTAAATTTTTCTATCTCTCTACCATTGCTCTTAATGAATAGGTAAGTCAAATCCCATCGTCATCTTCTACCTCCCAAAATCTCTCAACTCAACCCTAACCTGCAAATAGAAAGGATTTATCTAAAAAAAAAAAAATCTATTGCATCCCCAGGAAAAGATTTTTCCTGCAAACCCATCTGGATTATCAGCAATGGAACTGAAACAAGTTCTAAGCTTTTCCGGCCAGAGATGGAGCATTGATCCAAGCTATCGTTGAGAAATGAGATCCTCCAATGAGTTCCATAGTCGCGAGCAAGAAGGCATCGAAAACTGTAGGATCCAATATATAATTAAACCCCAAGCCTGAGTATAAGTAATTAACCAAAGGAAGAAGAAATCATCACAGAATGACACTGATCTAATTAAGAGTACAACAACCAGTGAACAAAAAACAATTCCGAAGATAAAACACCCACATTTTGGGTGATATCAAATTACTTTCAATTTGAGGGGCATGTTGCCACCAAAATCAGATCAAAGGACCCTCCAAATTAAGGGCTATAATAAAACACTGGAAGGACAGCTGAATCTGATGGACAGATTCAGATTAATTGCAGAAAGAAAATATGGAGAAAAATACCCAAAAACAGGGTACCGCCAGTGGAGATTCTTCAATGAGACAAATTAACCCAGATCAGTCTTCAACCAAGGATCGAGTGTTCATAACTAAAGGCCCAAAACAGTCCTAAATTTCAATTAACAGAAGCAGCCAGCTTGAGAGTACCAAGGAAAATAAAATGAATCGAATTAGCAGCACCGCCAGATCAAAGTTACAAAAAAAATTAATGTAGATAGCCAAATAACTCCATGGTCTTCAGGTAGATAATAGCATTACCGAAGAGAACCTACAAAGTTAGAAAAAAAAATTGATGTGAGGATTAAGTGTCTCCGTCTGGAAACATAATTTTGTTTGTTCATTTTGCTTTCATTTGTTAGTGATCTAGGATTTGGGTTCAGTAAGGGTTTTCTCTAGTAATCTGGGAGTGCAATTTGATGAGATCGTGGGTTTTTTGCCCTACAATTGTTCTGCAAGTGATCTAATTCGCTCTAACGCAATAAGGGAACCTCTTGCTTGGACAAAGGCTTGCACTGCATAAGCTGAGAAATCTGCTCATCAATGTGGCCATGGGAGTTCAAAGGGACGGAATCCACACTCATCTTCTTTTTCTCTATTTATGGGAACCTCCCCTGCCTTGAAGGGCATCTGAAGCCGTGGAAGCGAAACGAGAAGGATGAGACGGTGGGTTTTGGAGAGAAGAGTGTTGTTGCATCTCATCTGGGTTCAAGGTTTGCAGGAGGAAAAAGAAGAAGAGGAGGAGCAAGAAGAAAGGAAAAGGTGTGTTGTTGTTGTGTTTTGTAAGTAAGGGCATTTTGGTCACATCAGGTTAATTATTAACACCGTTAACGGCCTGGTGCTAAGTGAAGCTCGGTTTGAAAAGTAAGGGAGGTCTGAGTAGTTGTCAGAAGGGCAGGGAAGGTTCCCTGAATTGTCAGAAAGGTCAGGGGAGGTCTAAGTAATTTGCTCAATTAGAAAATTTATTCTTCTCATACATGATTACATCCACGAGGGGTCGATACTGATTCCTGACCAATCCTATAGTAATGGATCAGTACAACCAAGGGTAAAATCCTAAAATATCAATTTTTAAATGAATCCAAGGGCAAATCCACGCAATACGGTCAGATCCAAATTGATATCAGCCGAGACCAATATTGATTTTACTAAATCCCTGGGGTATCAAAAAAAAAAAAAAAAAAAAACTTTTAAGAAATAGTTGGAAAACCAAGTTTTGACTAGGGCGAGTCGCTCGAGTCGAGTCAAAATTTTGGAAAACCTGATCAAGAGTCGCGTAGACTAAGCCATGGTAAAAAATGACAAAATTGGGTCATAAATCGTCCGAGTCAAACAAGACTCGGTATTGTACCCAAGTCATGATAAACTTGGCGAGTTTAGTCGTTTTAAAAGAAAATCATAAATCCGATTCACTTAGAACCAAAGTTGAGCAAAATAGTAAATCCGTATTTTAAAACAGTAAGAAACCCTCAACTCGTTGACTCTCTTCTCTTATTCAATAATATAAACTCGAAATGCATTGATATGCAATTTCCTGTTTTTCTTGTTTTTTTTGGGTTTTCTCATTTTCCCTGTATTTTTCTTATTTTTTTTTATTAATTTATACATATTGATTGCATTTATAAAAAAATTAAAAAAAACGACAACATGACTCGTCTTGACTGGGTTTGATAAGGCCAAGTCACCAGATTTTTCTGAAAGACGAATCGAATAAAAAAACCTGATTTTCCAACTAATAGTAAGAACTAACCTTTACCTAATGGTCAAAATGTCTAAAGAATCATTCATAGACCACACAAATAATTGCCATTAGTACTTACATATATACTATTTTTTTATACCAATCATCAAAACTTTATGAATGATATATCATCTTGAACCATACAAACGAGACTGCCTAGCAGGTGTTAATATCAATATAGATCCTCCATTTCATCTATTAAATCGGTCTTAATCTTGAGTTTGACTCATCGAGTTAAATATGAAACATTTCTCATTCTTCTGCTTCTTACAGAACCTGTTCTCAGCTGGAACCGATACATCATCCAGCATAATCGAATGGGCATTAACAGAGATGATGAAAAACCCAACAATCTTCCAAAAAGCACATGCAGAAATGGACGAAGCGATTGGTCGAAACCGCCGGCTTCAAGAATCTGATATCCAAAAGCTTCCATACCTCCAAGCCATTTGCAAGGAGACCTTCAGAAAACACCCATCAACACCATTAAACCTCCCTCGAATCTCTACTGAAGCTTGTGAGGTGAACGGCTATTACATACCTAAGAACACAAGGTTAAGTGTCAACATATGGGGAATAGGGAGAGACCCAAATGTGCGGGAGAATCCAATTGATTTCACACCAGAGAGGTTCTTGAGTGGAAGGAATGCTAAGATTGATCCTCGTGGGAATGATTTCGAATTAATTCCATTTGGGGCTGGGAGAAGGATCTGTGCAGGGACAAGAATGGGGATTGTGTTGGTGGAGTATATATTAGGAACACATATACATTCTTTTGATTGGAAGATTCCTATGGGTACTGAGATCAAGATGGATGAAGCATTTGGGATTGTTTTACAGAAGGCTGTGCCTCTGTCAGCCATGGTGATACCAAGATTGGCACCCAATGCTTACACAGCTTGATATGGGTTTTTTTAAGTGGTAGAGGATGCTGGGTATATTCTATAACCCTAATATATGTTCTAATATAAGTCTACTTGAATAAGGAATCAGGGTGTGGTGGGTTCCATTGGATAGAACCCATCTAACCTAAAAACCCTAGTCTTTTCTATAAATATTAGCTGGAGGTAGCAACCTGTTTATTCCAAACTTGATATGCATGGTGTATTGCTTTAAGCAACCTTGTGCTTAAACCCTAAACCCTAACAGAAGATGTTTATGGACTTGTTTGGGATAGAGGAGATCATTGAAGCTAGGTTTGATATAAGTTAAGATACTTGTAGTTTATAATCTTTCCTTTCCTATCTAGGTTTGTTAATTCCTATTTCTCTTGTATTTTATCTCTTTACGATTTTTAAATAAAAGGAGAAATTGTGGTTCTCCAACTTCTAGTTTTCTCTTGGGAATGGAAAGTAAATTCAAATATTCAAAGGAGAAATTGTGGTTGACTCTAACAGCAAGTTTAACAATTCATTCATTTGCCTATAAAAAGACGGAGTCTCTTGATCTTATGAATTAATTAATACAATCTTCAGAAAATAGCAAGTGTGAAGAGCTAAAACTTGTGATCATCTTGAGAGGAACTATGTTTTATCATGTATATCATGAGTAGTTGCTGTTGTAACTATGCTCAAGTGTTTACATCATCTTGAGAAAGAGTTGCATTGTATATTCAAAAGATAGACGTCTTCTATTGACCAAAACTGTGCTTTAAAGGTATTACAATATCGGGCTTAAAGAAAGAAGCCATATTTTGTTGTAAGTTAAGCCTCAACAAGGAAATTCTTGGTCTGTATGTGTCAAGTGTAAATTCTTGATCAGGGTGGTCCGAGTATTCAATTTAAAAGAGTGATTGAGTTGGTGTAATGGCTTGATTCTTGCTTAGGAGAAGAATCAGTTAATAGAGGTGGACGTAAGACTACAGTTGGGCCCGAACCACTCTAAATTTTTGTGTTATCTCTTCTCTCTCTCTCTCTCTCTTTTTGTGAGGACAATGGGTTTCAAGGGAGAGGAAACCAGACCTCAAAGTCTCATTAAGAAGGAGTCGCCACTTAGATCAGGGTCTAAAACCAAACTAAAAATATATAAAAAGAACTCTTCCCCAAGTTGAATATTTTTGAATGAGCCAAAATTAAAATAAACAAACAAACATGCTTGGAAATCACACACAAAAAATTCACAGAAAGAGGATGGATGGCATACTTAAATCCCGCTTTGCCCCGCAAGGTTAGTATATTAGAATGTAAATCAAACATGATATAATGGAGAGGAATAACTCCTATGCTACCCATGCTGGAGATGTTTATAGGCATGCTGAAAATTAGAGATTTGTCATTCAAAGATCAAAACATGAAAAATAGGCGACATAAAGCATTAAGCCATGGGAATCATGGCAAACAAGTACATGGTGAACATGTTGAGGATGAAAAATAGCATACATTACATTAGAAATAATGGAAACAAATAAAGGGAAATTTCTGCATGGGGGGAATTATGAAAATACCCTTAATGCTAATTTATCCTAAAAGAGGTGAAAAACGCAAAAAAAGGAGAGGGAATGGATCTAAAACTCAAAATAAAGGCAAAGTGATAAAATCAACGGTGAAAGTATAATGAAAACATATAAATAAACTAAAACAAGTTGAAAGCAATTAAATCGAAAGATTCAAATTAGCTAAAAGCGATGAAAACTCCAGTTCGGAAAAATGGTGAAAATGATATTGAAATGTGCCCTAGCTTCAGTGAAAATCAAGGGAAAATAGTAATCTAATACTAAAAGAACTAAAGAAAGGGTGGGGAATACCTCTGAACTACTGACGATAAGAGTGATGCACAACACCGTTGTAGAGCCATATGATGAAATGCATTAAATTAAACCCTTTAACCTATTTTATACTAGGTCGACCCAATCTAACACTCATACATTCGATCGAACCTGGACCATTGGAGATATAACAATGTTTCAAAATATTAGTATTCTGGAAATTAATCAGAGATTGAGTCACTGATGACTCACCGGGCTAAGTAGGACTCGGATTAGTGATTAGGTGAGTTGACTCGTAGAGCCAACAAGTAGGGGTGTCAATCGGTCGGTTTGGGTCGGTTTTGGCTCAGTTTGAGTCGATTTCAGTGTGGGAATTTGGTTAAACCGAAACCAAACCAATAAGGAAAGTTCAGTTTCGGCTCGGTTTGGTTTCGGATTTACATCATTTATTGTATCGGTTTATTAACGGGTCAGTTTCGATTTTGGTTTGGTTTGGGTTCGATTTATCAAACACATTTATATAAAATTATAAAAAATATATATGATTTTTAATGAGTTTCGGGTTGTTATCGGTTTCTTATCAGGGTATATCGATTTGGCTTCAATTTCAGTCTAGGTTTTGAGTTGGTTTCGATTTGGTTTCGGGTGCTTTCAAATTTCGTTTTTGGGGTCATAATCCCCAAAACCGAAACCAGCCCAATAAGATTTTGGCTCAGTTTGGGCCAATTTACCCGGTTCGATCCCAACTTTGACTCCCCAACTTACAAGAAACATATGAAGTACAATGAAAGCATAAAACAAAAATAAATATTTTGCTCATTATGACAAGGCGATATACATACTGTATTCACATGTGCAATGTGATTAGGTAATAGTAACTGCCTCATCGCAGCTTCTTAAGAGTACTTGAAAGAGGCAGTTCACATTCTCGGACGACCTTGGCCAACCACATAGAATCCATTAAAGAGAGAGAGAGAGAAAGGAGTGGATTCCATGTGATTGGCTAACCGTATTAGGAGATTATTTATGGAAGCAAAAACGTAAGATATCATCACTCAACCATATGTGAAGCGTGCACGCTAGCTCCAAATTGATTAAGTTTCTATAAGAACAAAAATTGAATGAGTAGGATGTGTATCTCAATCAAGCAATTATGGGTAATTTTTGGTATTGGGGTGTTGTTCTCTATGCCGCAGCGCAGGCTACGGCCAGGCACATGGGGGTAGGCGCAATGATCACTCTGCCCCCTTGAGTGGCAGGCCCATGTGCCTAAGCACAGTTGCAGCACATAGAACATTCTCCCTGTAGTATTATTCTATCATGTTCAAAACTTAATTTAATAAAGAAATAATAGGAGTTAGTTGAGATGCAAAAAATCTAGAGGTAAAGATTCTCCCTAGAATAAGTTGGCATTCTAGGGGATACAAAATAGGTTTTTTTTTTTTTCTCTCTCTCTTTTGGTAGAATACAGAATAGTTAAGGAATACTAAGAAGCAAAAGTAAGGGTTGATCTTTACCAAAAAAAAGAGTTAAGGGTTGATTGAGTAACTCACATACATGGGATGGGATCTATGCATAATTAGTAGTTATTCCCATAAAATAGGTCTTACATGAATACATGACTAAATCCTTGAGGTTTAAAAAGTCTGTGGTATCCATAGTTTGAGGAATTGATATCGGATTGACCAGATATATCGATTCGTATCGGTATTGGTAGGGGTTATACTAATTCTTAGCTGGTCCCATATCAGTCTATCGGTATAGACTAAGGGAAAATGGTAAAACAATCGATAATTTTAAATAAAACCAAGGGTAAATCCGTCTGATAGAGGCTGATCCAAATTCATATTGGCTGAGGCCGATCTAAATCAGTATCGATCGAGACTGATACCATTTCCGATACTGATTACTAAATCCCTGGTGGTATCACAAATAAGAACAAAAGAAAAGGTTCTCTAAGCGGCCGCTTTCGTAGGGTACTCTGAGCCCTTACCTTGGCACGCATAATATTATCCGCTTTGGCCCAACGAGCCTCACAGCTTTAAAATGCATCATTTCAAGTAGAGGATATATGCTACTCTTTATCAATAGCTCAAGATATCTCTTCCTAGCCGATGTGAGACTAAGTTTGCACCCCCTCATCGATATCCCAAACCCCTGGTACTAAGCCGTCTCTTGGTAGAGACACCTCAACGATCTCCCAGGCGAACCGGTACTATACCATCTTCTTGAAGCGTTTCACTCTGTCTGTTTCTCTCTTCCTCACATAAAATGTCCTTACTACCCTTCAATATATGATGCCCCTTTACCATGCCTTAGAGATGGGCTTCTCTTTACCAAAAAAAAAAGATATGGAATTCTCTATGTCGCTTGCCCAGAAAACCCTTTTCCTAAAAAAAAAATATATATATATAAATATATATGTTCTAAGAACTACCCTTTACCTAATGGTCAAAATGTCTAAACAATCTTTCAAAGACCACAAATAATTGCCATGCCAGAAAATTAGACACCATTTATGGACTCGTGGTACACTTTTATATATATACATATATACTATTTTTGATAATAATCATCAAAACTTTATGAATGACCTATTTTTTTTTTTTTTGGTAAAATATGAATGACCTATCAACTTCAACCAGACAAGAGAGACCGACTGCCTACCATGTGTTAATATCAATATAGATCCAAGGTTTTGAAAGCAAAGTATTCCCTTAATTCTTCTCCCCTCAACCCTAAGGTCCTTAATAAGAGAGATTCTTGGAGATGGAACAACGTTGCACATGTTCCTCCATCCCTTAAAAGGATTACTCACAAGTTCACATTGGGAATGAAATCGTCCACATTTTCTTGGGACGACCAATGGATTCTTTCTATTTTTGTATCTACTTTACCTCTAAATTTTACCTCGGTTAACTCATCCATTTAGGTTATTGGGATGACTTCTGACAAAGGTTGAAATCGTGATTTACTTTTTTTTTTCCTTAGTTTCTATTTGTTTTGTTGATGAAATTACTTTTATTGCTTTACCTGGAACTGCAGACCAATGGAGGTGTACTATCTATCAAATTAGCTGCTAAATTTTTTTCCCAACATGTTAGGGGATGCAGATCCTTTATTTCCGAGCTACCCCTACTTCAATGCGCCCCACACACAATAAGGTGGAAAAGACTGCCTTATCCCCACTCAAACAAGGCGCTCAGGCAAGGGTAGGGTGGTCTTTTTACCGCCTTGCTGTGTTTGGGGCGCATGGCACAATATGGGCAGCTCGAAAGTAGAGGATCCGCATCCCATGTTAGGCCTTCCTATGCATCTAACCTTTCTAAGTAGTGGTGATTCTTTTGGAAAATGAAATTACATTTTAAATTTAAATTATTTTTTTGGTGTGTTTTACATAGAGGAATCTCAGTTAAAGCAATTAACTCAAAGTGAATTCCAGTTGAGCCACAATATGTTCTTGTGGATCTGGTGCAGAGTCGATTTGGCACCTCTTCATCTCCTATGATTGGTCTAAAAGCTTATGGGTTATAGGTCCTTTGGGACTATGAACGGAATGCATCTCTCACTCTTCACTGACAACCTTCTATGTTTCCCTCCTATCAAATGGATCCCTTGATAAAATCATATTGTTATGGTTTTTTTGTGTGTTCATCTTTTATTTATTTGCAATATTCGGAACAAAATCCTTAAAGGATTAACTAAACCTGATCCTCATATAGTTCTTCATCAGGTCTCTCATTGGTTATGTGATCTAAATATCAACCCTCCATCGTCTGCCACCATGGATGATTTATTTTCTTCTTCTATTTTAATCTCTGATCAATATTTATCTAATCTCTCTCTTCCTTATTATGACTATTATATTTTAATTTGTTAAAGAGTTGCTAACCCAACCCTAGTGTCCTCTGCATAGGCTTTTTGCATTTTGTTTCAAGGAAATGTTATAATGATAGTTGCAAGTTTTGGAAGCGTAGTGGAGGCAGAATTAGTTGACATTCTAGTAGGAATTGATCAACCGAAGGATGATCAGATCCCAATCAGCAAGATATGGTGCTCCAATGGCATCATTCCAACCTTGCTACTAAATCCTTCTAAGGAATTCTGGCCATCAAAATTCATGCCCTTGTTACTTCATTTTTTGACTGAAATCCTCCTTTTGTATAAGAAACTCTACTGTACTTTGCCTATGTTAATATTAAATTTTTCTTTATGCACCCAAAAAAAAATTAGATCCTCCATTTCATCTATTAAATGGGCAGTAACCCTAAGTTTGACTCACCGAGTTAAATATGAAACATTTCTCATTCTTCTCCTTACAGAACCTGTTCTCAGCTGGAACTGATACATAATCATCGAGTATAATTGAGTGGGCACTAGCAGAGATGATGAAAAACTGCCGGCTTCAATAATCCGATATCCCAAAGCTCACATACCTTCAAGTCGTCAGCAAGGAGACCTTCAAAAAACACCCATCAACACCATTAAACCTCCCTCGAGTCTCCACTGAACCTTGTGAGGTAAACGGCTATTACATACCTAAGAACACTAGGCTAAATGTTAACGGATTCAGATCCTCTATGGCGCAGCTGCCCATAGCGGCCTAAGCGTGCAGACTGAGCCGCACGCATAAAGACCGCCTTACCCCTGCCCAAATGCCTTGCTCGAGCGGGGTAAGGCGGTCTTTACGCGTGCGGCTCAGTCTGCGCCGCATAGGCCGCTACGGGCAGCTGCGCCGTAGAGGATCTGAATTGAAGCGTCAACGACATATGGGGAATAGGGAGAGACCCCAATGTGTGGGAAAACCCAATTGATTTCACCCGAGAGCTTCTAGAGTGGGAGGAATGCTAAGATTGATCTGATCCTTTTGGGAATGATTTCGAATTGATTCCATTTGGGGCTGGGAGAAGGATCTGTGCAGGGACGAGAATGGGGATTGTGTTGGTGGAATACATACTATTAGGAAGTAGTTAGTGGTGCAAGTTTGGCCCTGTCGGCCCGAACCCGCCCTGAGACCGAACAGGGCTTGGACTGAGATATTTGGCCCTGAGGGCAGGTCAGGGTTGGAAATTTCTGGCCCTAAGTCAGGGTTGGGTCGGGCCAGGGTTGAGGCCTCAGGCTAAGTCTGGCCAGGCCCGACCCGACCCTGTTTTAAATTATACTATAAAATATATATTGATATAATATATATATTATAAGCTTTTAACGTCATCCACATTTTGTTATATAATATATTATATATGAAGATAGTATGTGATATAATACATTTTATTATAGTGTTATTTTAAATAAAATTGATAATTTTCTACCCGGCCCATTCCAGCACATTTCCTTCCCCCTCTCCATGATTAGAGCCAATCAGGGTCAGCCCGGCCCGACCCTGAAGGCAGGTCAGGGTTGGATTTTTTAGGCCCTAAGTCAAACTCGGGTCAAGCCTGGGCCCAGCTAAGGGGACTCAGGGTTGGGCTAGGGTTTTACAAAGCCCGGCCCAACCTGACGCTGTTGCAGCCCTATTAGGAACCATGCACCCTTGGGCATGCTTTTGATTGGAAGATTTTTCCGGGGACTAAGCTCCATATGGATGAAGCATTTGGGCTTGCTTTGCATAAGGCTGTGCCTCTCTCGGCCATGGTGAAGCCAAGATTGGCACCCAATGCTTACGCAGCTTGACACAAGTTAAGAGACTTGCAGGTATCAATCTTTCCTATGTGGGTTAACTAGATATGGAGGAAAAGAAAGGATTTAGACTCTCTCTCTCTTGGCGCATTGGGCTTATGATATTCGTATCTATCCTTCAGATATGTGTTTAGGTCCATTTAGTAGTTTGTTCAAGTCTGTTTATCAACTTACTCTTCTCTTGGAAATATCTTTGTCAACCCAAATCCTGTGGAGGCCTTGGTTTTCGTTCTGTGCTAATCATAATCTCACACTACTTTTAAATCTCTGCTGGAGAATGTTAAAAATTCCTTCTACCCTATGGTTTCAAGTTTTGAAAGCTTCTACCAAAAAAAAAAAGTTTGGAAAGCAAAATAGTTTAATAACTCTTCTCTGCTTGAGGTTTCTTGTCATAGAACTGCTCTAAATTTTGGAGGAGAATATTAAAAAGGCAGAAGTTTTGATACACGGTCGTGCATGTACACGGCCTGTATGAAATACCGCCCCCTATTGAATGCATTGATGCACGGAATCTACCGTGTACCAATACCTTCCCCTATTAAAAATATTGCTCACATTTACAAATCTCCTCAGCGGGAGGACCGGCTCTGGTAATTTGGTGAACATCTGGACGGATCCGTGGATTCCTTCACTACCCTCATTCTCCATCCCTCATCTTCCGAATTCATCTACCATGTACTCCAAGGTTGCGGATCTAATAGGAACCAATGGAGTATGGAATGTTTCTCTTTAACTCTTCTATTTTCTCCTCCAACATTAACAAAGTCATTCTTAATGTGAAGATTTCTCCATCTTTCACTAGAGATGAATTATTCTGCCCTTTTTCGGTAACCGGTAACTTCTCCACCATAATTGCAGCTTCATTTTCGGTAACCGGTAACTTCTCCACCATAATTGCAGCTTCATGTCTCTTGAAACTTAACTCTAATGAATCCACACCCATCCATCCCTCTATTTCTTTTCTTTGGAAGAGCATTTGGACGTTGAAGGTTCACCCCAAATTTACGGTATTTCTTTGGTAATGCTGTCACAATGGGATCCTAACCAGAGCTTATCTTAATAAATGTTTTCTCATAGAAACCACTTGTGTTCTATGTAAAAATGCTGAGGAATGTGTGTTGCAGCTCTTTTTTGAATGTCAGTTCTCTGGGATGGTTTGGTTTCTTTCACCCATGGAATTTAGGATTTCATCTCTTTCCGTAAATACGGTATTGGGCTTTTTATCTTTTTGTACAGTGATGATTTTACTAAAAGTAAATTTCATACCAACACTAAGGTAGTTGGGCTTCTATCTTATGAATTGATGAGGAGAACTATGCCTTCTTTTTTACCATGATCTCGTAGATTCAGCAGATGAAGCAAAAGGAAGGGCTATCAAACAAGGAATCAGTAAAGCAATGCAAAAAAGCATCAAGCACTTGAGCATTTGGACAGATTCTGCAAACACGGAGGTGTGGCTAAAAAAGGGAAAATTTTCACAAATGGCCGTGGCAGCTCTTTCATCTACTCTATAGCATATCTTCACTTTTTGAGTTTTTTGAATCAGTTAATGTATTAAAGACTAGTAGAGATGTAGTTAGGACAGCTCATGTATTGGCCAATAGGGCTAGATCTACCAAGTGCTCTGACTCTTTTACAGGAACTTTCTCAGACTTATACTCAATTTTTTATTTAAATTTGCTTCTGATTTCATAAAAAAAAAATCACAAAACTAACTCTTCACTTTATTTAATTCTTTAATTTAATCAAATCTCAAGTTCTATTGTTTTATTTGACTAATTTAATTTAGTTTAGGCGTAATCATTAGGTTGAATAATTACCATTTATTCAATCTCAAAGTCTAATCTACTCTTGTTAATTACGTTCCCCCCCCCAAACCCCGAATCGTTATCCCCTCCAATTCCTCACATAGGAGCAAAAATGACCACCCTACCCCCTGCCCAAGGTGGGGTAGGGTGGTCATTTCCGCTCCTATGTGAGGAATTGGAGGAAATTGGAGTGGGCATGAATTGGAGGTGATAATTATTCCCCAGGTTCTTATAATCTACATACAATTTCAGTCCATCCAAGAGGCTTAAGCTAAAAACTCATAGTTAGAATTCATCCCTATACCATTCTAAGTGTCATAATAGTTCATCATGTATAGTATCAGACCATGATTTTGGTAGGTTCATTCTTTGTTTCTCACTTTCTCATTCTCTTATTGATACATATTTCATGTAGTAGTCCATAGGTTGTATTTTTCATTTGTCCTTTCTACGTGGTTCATATCCATCATTTTCTAATTCCTTCATATTTACTTTTGTTTCACTTAGGTATCGTTTGACAACATTTTGTTTCTGTTGTTTCTATGCTATTAATGTTTCCAGCACACAATTAGCACAGAAAACACGTTTGAGAAATCCATTTTGTTTCACTTATTTTTTATAACAAAAATAGAAATTTATAACAACTTAAGAATTTAAAAACGTTTTTGTAATAACAACAATTTGTTGTTTTTACATTTTTTGGACCAAAACCTAAAGACTGTCACCCAACTCCCTCATCACTCATAAAGACGAATTGACAAAAAAAACGAGCCGCATCTCGACTCTCCTCTCTCGCTCTCTGGCAGAAGCTTCACCGGATCTGAAGGAAGCTCCATTGTTGAATGGTAGGTAGTCTCTCTTCCTTTCATCTCTCTCTCTCTTGCTCTGTTTCTCGCCTCTCTTATCTCTGTACACAGCGGAAGGTGAGGGACATCGTTTGACTATGGATCTGTTCGAAATATGACCTAGGCTCAAGTTTGCCCTAGTCTGCAACTATTTCGAACAATGCTAAGTTCGATTCAACCATAAAATCTCCAACTCTTCCAGACGGTACCTAAGATCGAACCAGCCCTATCTCTGCAACTCCGTCATTCGTTTGGGAGGCTCGGATCAGGGTTTTCTGACTGCAACTCTTTCTCCTCCATTGTTAAAAGCAATTAAAGATATGGTCATTTAAATGTTCAGTAGTAATTGTTCATGGATTTCATTTATGCTTTGCAGGGTAAATTGGTTTCTGTTGATATTCCCCTGTTATCTGTGCAAAACTCCTTGTTGTCTTTGTGGCCACGTTTCTGTTGTGTGTGGATTTCGTTTACCGAGTTCAAGATATTTTTTTGTATGGCCATGTTATCTTGTTTAAATCAAAACTTATATGGTTAAATTTATATAACTCAGGTAGATGATGAGATATCCACGATGTATAAGCTTCAATAAGCACTGTGATTCAGGAAGCTGATTGAAATCTGCAGTCTGATTTGAGTCATTGTACTACATATATTTTCAGTATTAATAGTGTTCTGGATACGTTTCTGGAACAAGTTTATCAAACACCTTTCAAGAAGCCAGAAACGTTATTCTTGTAACAGTAACACCAAAATACGTTTTTTGTCAGAAACGGCATAGAAACACTAGTAACATTGTCCAACGGTACCTTAGATTTTTCTCATGCACCATTTGACACCTTATAGTTGTAGTAGAATTCTTTTTTTTTTTTTTGGGTAAACATAATAGAATTCTTTTCATGCCATATCATATTTCATGTTTTCCAATATATTTACATTCATATAATTCATGCTAGTTTTTGAATTTTTCTGCATTTATTTACATCTCAAGAGTAGTATTTAGTATTAGTGGCATTTTCATCATTTTAAGTATAATTATTACCCACGAATTTCACGTTCAAATTATCTAGCGCTTTTAATATAAGTCATTAGTGCTCATGTGTTTTCTAATTTATTTTTAATTTTCTATCATTTTGGCTCCTCATACACTAGAAGGGTATCTTTAGGCCTTTTAAGTAATTAATTAATTTCAAATTTTTATGTTATTTTCATGATTTATTAATTCTACACTTAGATATTTTAATTTAGTATGTTTACATATTAGTTCATATTATTTTTCTATTGTTTAATATTTTGAGTTATGTTTTATACATGTTCGAAACTTAGAATGGCATTTCTATAAATACTGTTTGTTGGCTGGTTGGGGCTTTTAACATTATTTTAAATTGTTTTGCATAAGTTATTTCATGCATATAGGCTGTGTTTGGTATGCATTCCAGGTCGATTTTGCATTCTCAAACAATAAAAATAACTATTTTTATCACCCAAGAATGCGAAATTGATCTGGAATGCATTTCAAGAATGCATACCAAACACTACCCAACTATTTCTTGTAGAGTATGAGTAGAAATAAGTTCCCTTTTATTCCTGCAATTAAATTCGTCGTATTTCTTTATTCTATTTTCATGATTTATGTGGATCATAATGAAAAGCATGTGTTTGGAGTATTTATTTATTTAATAAAAATACCAAATAAATAAAAAAATCGGATTAACTGGATGGATCAGAATGCCTAATACTTTTCCTGGTCTACAACTTGATTCGAACCCAATCCCACAGTTGGACCAGTTCGAATATCATATATTTTTTATGCGGGTCCTAGATCCTAATCTAGGTGACAATTCTTTATTCTTTCTCTCCCAATAGTAGGATATTCAATAGATATTTTATTTGAGTGTATTCATTTTGAATCGCCTGATTTAGATATTCAAATTTGATTAAGAAATATCCAATTTAATATTTATTTATCATTACTTCTGAATCAGGTAAAACTATTAACAACCCCCCCCCCCCCCACCAAACAAACAAAAAAACAGAATCAGGAAATAACTACATCTACTGGTTAATTGGGAGGATTTGTCATATTTTGTGTTGCAGGTCATGTCATGAGATAACTAAGTCTGCTTATCTTAATCATCAAGATATCCAAAGGGAAATTAACACTAGAATTGGTACCTGGGAATGAATCATGCAGGTCAGCTAAGAGGAAAACAGAACCTCAAATTGATCACCTAAGCATACCAATTTATCAACTGTCTATATTACAGCACAAGATCCCTTGGGTGTAAGGTGCATCAACAATTCTACTCAACCTGAGTGAATTTATGGACAATGGACTTTGAGTTGGATCAGGATCCCTTTGAACTTGGGCGCTTGGGTGTAAGGGCATGCTGACTGGGTGTATGCCAGGATGTGCGCCAGGCAGCCCAGCCGTTGGATGCCTCATTGGCACTCATTGCGTGATCTCCTTATTGGAGAGGATCTGGATCCCTATGCATTTGGGTGTTCAGGTAATTCCAGACTTCCTAGTCCTTTAAAATGTACCTGGTTCACTTAAATAACATCGATCTCACAATCCTTTCATAAAATTAAATAATAAAAATAATAAAAATAATAAAAAATGGTTTCACAAGCTACACACTAATGATATATCAGTCTTCAACATAAGAATCAAGTCATGTAAGATATATCCAACATGGCTTTATTGCACTGAACGCAGCAGAGATGCAGATGGCATTATTTCAGTAACTTCAACCAGGTTGTCTCTGCATCAGGTATCAGTGAAAGATTCATGGCATCCTTGGTTTGTGAACTCTGGTAATTTATCCTCATGACTCCAACTCAACTCCAAATTCCTTAAGACCCCAATTGGATAGCAAGGAGTGTAGGGTGGGAGAGTTTGCTGAGTCAGTCCCACGTACAGTGGTGTGAGAAAACAGGGATAGGAAAGAAGGGGGAATCACTGTAGCATCTCTCCCCCACCCCCCAAATTTCTTTTGGTTGAGAGAGAGAATGACTGTAGACAAGAAGGGCGGAGAGGTGAGGGGAGAGATGAGCTACAGAACCGATCTCATTCTCTTTCTTCCTCCTCAAGTTCCCATTTCAAAACCATAGCCTTGAGTTGCAGACAGACAATACATGAGTTTCTCCCAATCTGTCCCCCACTCACTTGGATTCTGGAATAAGCTCAGATCTCTTCGCTCTTGCCACAATCACTCACCGTCTCACCCTAACTCGTGGTTAATCCACTCCAACTCACGCTCAATGGTTGCAGCGAAGACCTGAAGTAGGACCAGCAGGGTGAAGAGTTGTGGAGCCCATTCTGAACCTCAGTCGTCTCAATCTTTGACACCGATCCTGCTATATGGATGATGGATGCACGATGGGGAACAGATGAGGAGGGAGTCATGTGGGGTTTGGGTCACAGAAATGGCAGCCAGCCAGCACAAGAAGAACAGACAGACTTATCAGCAGCTCTATAATGGGTCCCTCATCAATCGTCTCCATTCTAAGCTCTACCAAAGGAGATTGAACAATGGCATTCCTGGAGTTTGATACGTGTATCTAAGGGCCCTACTACTGATAATGGGGTTGTTAAAAGGAAAGACATCTATAGTATAAGGTTGTTAATAAAGAGAGCCCTACTCTTATTAATCCCGGAGACTTTTGGAATCTTGCCGTTCTCCACACATATATGTCCGGATGCGGGAGGATTTGGAGCGTAAGCTCGCAGAAGATGGGGAGTATTTTGTGGAAAAGGTGATGCTCAGCTATTGGGTTGAGTCCTTAGTACGCTATGTCCGATGGTATGAAGAAGCCTGTTGCAACTTCTCTTTGACTTGGGAGCAACCAGCCTATAAAGACTGGATATTTACAGTTTCTCCTCCTCCCGTTGGACAGAGGAAACGAAAGTAAGCTCGACCAACCCTTGCTTGACCTGCTCTGACCTATGATCGGCGAATTTCGAAATCTTTGATCCTATCCTGTCTGATGAAACCGCAAATCATCATCTTGTTCCGACTGTCCCTCTTACGGGGAACTCTTTTCAGGCAGACCAAGAGGAGAGAGAGAGGAAATAGCAAAGAATCATTCGGCAATTTCTGGGTTTGTTCTCTGATCCTTCTAAAATCTCACATTTGTCTTTACGATTCTGTGAATAGAAAGACTATGTTTCTTATTTCATCAATTCTCCATTCCAATTTCCGAGTGAAAATATGGAAAAGCCATCAATTGCATTGTGATTTTCCATAACCTCTGTCTCCAGACTTCTTCTCATCCTTGCTGAAATATCCCACTCTGGTCATCTGGCATAGTGTCCCGTTCGCTGATACTTGAACAGGAGAGAGAGAGAGCAGATTTTCCAATTGGTAAGACTTTGAAGGGGTGAGGAGAAGAAGACACCCAACTGACAGGGAAAACCTGACTTGCAGAGATTGTATGAGAACTTTCCCACCCCTACCATCCAAATATCTCACTGTCCCATGTTTTTAGAAAAGTCCGACAACTTTCCCTCACTGTTCATTCTCACCCCCATCAAAACACCTCTATCCAAACAGTGCCTAAAAGAATGCATATGATTTGGCATTAAAGAGTTGCAAATTTCTACATTCTTATTAAAACGAATGTCGGCATTTTTCAACTAAAAGGGAAGCAGTGGTTTGGGGAAAAAGTTTCACAAGGGCCTGACTTTATAATCCTACAAAGAAGTTTGTACTCCATATTTACATCATATGACTTGGCATCCAGTCCCACTGATTAAAGCCTAAAATTGGACTTTCTGGTGAAAAAAAAATCTATATCTTTTTCTCCAAAATTATAAAAGATATCATCGGCGAAGAGCATACACCACGGGACCTTGTCTTGAATGTTCTTGGTTAGGTTGTCCATGATAAACGCAAAAAGCTAAGGGCTTAAGGCTGATTCCTGACGTAGCCCAATCGTAATTGGGAAATCCTTGCCCTAACCTCCCACAAATCTCACACTAGTCACCACGTCCTCATACATATCTTTTAAAATATCCACATATTTACTCGAAACCCCTCTCTTCACTAGAACATGCCCGATTAAATCCCTTGAGTCCCTAGAATATAACGAAGCAAATTACCAATTCCTCACCTACAAAATCCTGAACATCAAGCTCAACAGCCAATCCTTTGGTAGAAACTCTCTCACATCTGAACTTCCATATAAGTTACTTCATACTCATATAATGGTTTAACATTCCCTTACCCACCCCAAAATCTATTCCATAATCAAACTTAAAGAAGATTGGTCAAGGGGAAAAGAATCTACAGACAAAGATTAAAACAAAGCACACAAAACCTACAAAATCTGACAAAATTAAAAAGCTTTAAAACCACAATAATCACTAACCAAAACGATTATCCACACACACAGGATTATAGAAACGAACTTGAAATTAATATTTGACGAGTTGCCAGAAATTAGCCGAATCTATGATTTTGTGCACAAAATAAAGGTCTACTTATACATCAATACAAGCAACATCTGAACTCCACCGTCTAAAAGAAACCCCAATTCAAGAACAAAAAACAACTAATTTCAATCGAACAGCTCTACTTATCTTTTGTGGAGACCCCATATTTCTCCTGCATCTTAGCAATCTCGTCTTCCTTCTTCTTCTGATCAACCTTCTTACTCATCTTGGCCTGCTGATAATACAACACGATCAGATACCGATTCGCAACGTTGAATCCAGAGAGATGATCGACAGCAGTCTTAGCATCATAGATATCTTCATAGACGACGAAAGCCGTGCCCCTGGTATCCTTGTTAGTACCAATACGAATCTGCCGTATCGCTCCATATTTGCCGAAGATATCGTACATCTCCTCGCTGGAGATGTTAAAGGGGAGGTTTCTAACGTAGAGAACTCTGTTCACTTCAGGTGGGAGACGTGTGTTTCCCTTTCGGAGACTGATAGTTGCCATTACTGCAACTTCCCCTGCTCTCTGAGGAATTAAAAGGAACAACCAGTAATTCAATAACTGGGATTTCGATTGACTTCAAGAAGGAAAAATTAGGGTTCTGAGTTGAAAGAACGAGGTTTCGAATGAATGGAAAAACGCGAGGTAGAGAGCCTATAGACAAAAGGTTTAAAAATCCGGAATCGGGATCTGTATCGGCCTCGGAATCGGATTATGTAGGTTTTTACTTTTTAGTAAGGGTGACCCAGAGGACAAGTCAGAGTTGGGAATTTTTGGTTCCGAGTTAGGGCCAGGTCGGATTGAGCCAAGGTTGAAGCCTCAGGTTGAGTCTGGTCCGGTTCAATCCGACCCTGTCTTCTTCTTATTCTTTTTTATCTTTTTTTTCTTTCCTTCTTATTTCTCTTCTTTCTTCCTTTTCTTCTTCCTAGCTAGCCTGGCCAACCCATGCATCTCTTTTTCCCCCATGGTCAGTCAGGGTTAGCATGACCCAACCCTGTAGAAGAGAGTTAAAGAAACCAAAGAGAGAGTCAATAACCCAAAATTCAAAGCGATTTGAGCAATAGCCTAAGCTATGTCTCTAGGAAATAAACTAAAAAAAAGATTGAAATTCCACTATGATCCACACATTAAATCCAAGACGAAAGTATAAGTATTATTTTGTGTACACGATGTAGACACATAAAAGGAATCCGCAGATGAAATCTACGATGAATAATTAATTGCCTTAGAACCTCGTGACCAAACTTTTTTTTTTTGCTAATATAAGCACATTTGAAATGCTAGGGACCATCTTGGAAGGGCAACTAAAATAAACTCTAGGGCTGATTTAAAGCTGCAAAAAGTGATTTATCGTCACCAAATTTTGATCTCCCTTCTTATATTAAATAAGAGGTCTTGTGGGATATCCAAGGAAGACCAAAGCAGTGTTTGATATGTATTCTAGGTCGATTTTGCATTCACAACTCTAGATTTCACTTTTATAATTGAAAGACTCAAGAGATTGTTGATGGTGATGATGAAGATGATAATGGGAAAAGCTCATAATAAATTCCATCAGGGACGACTCAAAGAGAGATTGAGTTGGATAGGTTTCCACACCAACTTACATTGGATATAGCTTTACTTTTTTTTTATTTTTTTATGGAATACATTGGATATAGCTTTACTTCTATTGATATGTTTGTTACAAAGAGAAGAGATACAACTCATTAGAGATAAGAGTCTAACCCCCTTGACTTAGTCTGTGAGCTATCCTCAAGGGTAGACAATTAACCTATTACTTGGAGATTAGGTTTTAGCTGCTGATGGTTTTGCCGAAGGTTGAATTTTCTGTTTCCTTGTCTTTAGTATTTGTTTGTCTGAATATGCCTAGACGTTAATTCTGTAATCTCTCTGTTTATTCCTTAATATATTATAATCTGATCTTGTAGGGAAAACAAAAAACAAAAAAACTGGCCCACCACAACTGTGAAACCATATAAGTCCCTTCATCCTTCCTTTTTTTAATTAGTTAAAAATAGGAAAGCGGGTCTACCTGTCTGGTCTGTTTAAGAGTTGTCTAAACGGTTAGACAGTTAATTTTTTCCAATACCCAATCACAGGCTGTCACGTGGTCAAAGTCTATTTATATCCTACGAAATTTAGAGTATAAAAAATAGAGTCTAATAATCTTTTAGGACAGAAATTGTAGCTCGTTCTTCAGTTGTCCTCCATCGTCTCATGGCAATGCAAGCCATGGAAAGCCATCAAGAGGTAAGGAAAAAGGAACTCAAAAGGGAGCAATGGAAACTATAGGAAGGAAAGAATCAGAATTATTATTTGGGGAAAATGTTCTGGGGATGCAGGTTATACCCAGACACATGGTGGTGGGTGAAATGACCGTCTTGCTCCCTGAATGGTGGAAATGACGCTCCCATGTGTTTGAGTAGGTTGCGGCACAAAAAACATCGACCCATTAATTTATTAGGATTTCTAGGAGTTTTTGCTCAATCCTTATTTTTTCTTCCTTGGTTTTTGTTTTGATAGCTTTTTCATGTTTTCTTACGGAGACAAATGAATGTGTTTCTCTTATGGCACTGTTCTTGGCTCTTTTTCTTTATTTAAATTTTTATCTACTTCAATTGTTTATATATAATTCTTTTTCATAGATTTTTGTTGAATCTATGGCAAAAAACTCGATAGGTTTTTTTGTTTTCTTTCATTTTTTTTAAAAGTTTCTTCATGAATATACTCTTGGCCAAAAAAATTAAAAAAATTATGTGTCCTACCATTGAGATGTCATAATAACCTCCATATGAATGTCCAAACTACTTTCCCCACTGTTATAGTAATCTCAACCGAACACCAAAACCATGAGTTAAGAGATTCTCTCTTCATCGTGAGTGACAGGAAACTCGCCCTACTTTCGTACTCAAGTTAGACCCTTATTTGTTTTGTTTTCTATTGATTTTCTTCCGTTTCGTGAAGACTCTGTTTGGAAACATGGAAGGAAGTTATTTGACCTTGTTTTTTTGTTTAGCACTACCATGCATCCTCATTGCACAAGCTTATCAGTTGATTATGTCTCATTAGATGTCATTATGGCCTCATCTACTTGACGTGAAATGAAAGTAACGGAATTCCAATTACGAAAAAATTAAAAAAAAAATTTAATTATTACTATAGCATAACTAAATATCTTCCCAAATCTAATAATGGAGTTTTATTTTACTTTTCAATCAAATTCCTTAGAATTGAAAATGAAAAAAAAGGGATCTCATTTGAGAAGTTTATTTACAATTTTCTATCATATGATTACAAAATTTTTTAGAGCGAGTTTACCTCAAGCCACAATGAAGGAGGAATTTCTTCACCTATAGCCATCATTGCACTTGGATGGGTGTTAAGGACCAGTGAAGATAATTTCAGACATCCAACATATAGAGGAAGGTGGAGTATTGATGACCTTAGATTTATGAGTGGTGAAGAAAAAGTTTCACCACAGTTTCTACTCATTGCCCTTTTACCTACAACCAGAGTGAGCATGGTTAAATAAATGTTAATAAAAGAGAATGAGGTCACTTGAGGATTTCATCCAAATAAACTCATTTTGTAAATTTTTTTATGACATTCCAGCAAACATAGGTCCAGTTTGGTAGTTGGGCATAAGGGGATTATTTCCTTAAGTTATGTCTCTCTAATTATCTGAACATGGCTTGAGAAAGGAAGGTCTCTAGTGCTGTTTTTAAGCCTAGAGGAATTATATTTTTCTGTTGCTGTTTTTTTCCCACCATAATAGTAGAAACTAGAAAGTTGATTTTAATTATTTGAACATATATACTATAATTCAGAAAAATAGTTGGAAGGCTGTTCCTCAATTTGGAGGGTGGGATAACAAGGCCAGTGGTGGTGGCGGTGGTACCAATTACTCAATGATTTTTACTCAAGCTCGTGACAATAGGAAGCGATACAAAAGCGATCATCGATTAAGCCTCGGAAATGAAGAAGACCTGATTGCACGTCAGAACAACCATCATCATCCTCATAATCATAATCATAATCATCAACAAGAAGATGATTCAGTTGTGGTAAGGCCTCATTTTCTTCAATATAATGTTGTTATTATCTTTAATGTATCTGTATTTAGTAAGGTGGAATAACCTTTACTTTCTTTAATGTGCAGAGAAAAAATAAGATTTTGAGCTATTTTATTTGCTGTATAGGGGCTTGATTTTGTACACAATCCAATCAGCTCTGCAAAATCCTGGCTGTTTTTGATAATTGTTCAACAAAAATAGAGCTATGCGGTTTGATTCTGTAATCTGTAAAGATAATTTTTGTTCTTGTGAAACTGAAAAGCTTCTGTAATACCAGATTGAGCTACATTGCTTCATTATTTTAAATTTAATTTGGATTTTTCCATTTTAGCTTTGAATTTGGGAAATCAAAGGGAAAAAGAAGATATTGGAGGATCCATAGTGAAGATAACAATGAAAAACAAGTAATAACAATCATAAAATTTCCTGGCTTAAAACCATAAATATATATACAATAATTGAGTGTGTTTTTTTTTTTGTTCTTAAACATATAAGCTCAAATAAATTTTCAACTTTTGTCAAATGCAGAATACTAAAGATATAACTTAATACTACACAGCATAGCACTCCCTGTGATTTCTTACTTACCAAGAAAAGAATAATGATAACTGCAACTCAAGTTGCAGCTTTGAAACGGCGAACAGGAGCATTTAGAGATGACAGGTATGTGGCATCAGCCCTTTCAATACCATTAAAAAGATAACTAAAAGGGGCCATCTCAATGTATTTTCCCCAACCAGGTTGAACCTTGAGAGCACCACCTTCCCATACAACTTTTCCTCCTGCAATTGTCACTTCTACTTTTCCCTGTGAATGTAATCCAAATAATTCAGAAATTGGTGTCCATCGGTAAGATTTGGACTCAATTTAAGTACAAGATGAAACTTTGAAATGGTGAAATTCCACATACTAGAACAGCTACATATGAGTACTAATTGTATGTTCATACATACATATGCACACAAAACAGGAGTATGTCTGAGAAAGAGAGAGAATTGTTTCTATTTAATTTCTAAAATGGACTGAATGGATCATGCATGTGGCGGTTAAACATGCCATAAATGCAAGAAATTATATAAAAGAGATGCTGATCAGAGTCGAATTTAACTAAGCTTGATCCGTACTACAAGTTAAAGTAGTACAGATGCAAGTTATTTTGACCTTCCTTGTCCTTTAAAGACCTAGCACCATGTGAATTTTTCACAACTCACTTCAGAAACACTGCATTTGTTGGTCTTTGTTGCACATGGCCAAATCATCCCAATCAACATTCTCTCATATTAGTTGAAGAATGCAAGCAACGGATCTAAGCATCCAAGCATTTCATATTAGACCAATAAATAAAAAATCATATTTACATAACCAAGCTACTTTACTATTTTTACCAAAATCATCCGTACTCTCTCTACATACTGGCAAAACAAGCAAATACGTGCAAAATGGCAATAATCTCCCAAAGAGGTCAGAATCCTCAATAACAGTACCCAGGTATTGTTGAACTCTAATAGTATAAAAATTTTGTGCAAAAATTTATTCAATATGAAGGTTTTTCAATCAATTTTTTCATTTAGCCACCCCTCTCCTTCCCACCCCCACCCAAAAAAAAACCTTTGTCTTATGTCATATGTTAATATTATCAAATGTACTTAGATAGCATCCCATTACTAGTAATATGCTTGTTTTGTATTTTTAAAAAAAAAAAAAAACAGTAGTATACTAGAACATCTTAAAATGAATATTAGCTAGTCAGTCATAGATTTTTATCTATGCACAAATGAACTATGAAACAAACAGAACTATCTACTAATCAAATGACTATGTCAATAAAAATTACAAATACTATTCGTCTAGGAGGTCAATGCAGAGGTAACGAATGAGTGCAAGGATAAAGGTTTGACCATCATCAATAACCCCACCAAAAAGCAAGAAAAAGAAAACCCAAAGAGGTAGCAAAGGGGATTTTCTTCAATAGAGATCTAATTACAATCTCCAATATGATGTATTTATAGACTTACTGGCCCTAATTAGACCCACTACTAACTTGAGAGAGAGCATCCCAGTGATGAGGCTCCTGCTACTGCAGGGTCTGGGAGGGGCAAATGTACACAGCCTTACCCCACTTTGCGGAGAGTCTGTTTCCATGTTTTGAACCTACAACTTGATGGTTGCAATAGCTCAACTTAACCGTTGCTTCAAGGCTCGCCCACTAGACCTACTACTAACTTAAAAGATCAAAACATCCTACAAAAATTAATAAAATAATTAAACACAAATATCTCGTATTAGATTACTTGCACCCCGTAGTAAAGCAGACACAACTTTGAAGTGTAAGATCTTGATCTTGCTACGATAGCTTAAAACTTTCAAACAATACAAAATCAAGAAGTTTGCACATCCAAAAATAACCCTAAAGAAAATGACAGAACTCGGTTTTTTTGAAACTTCAAAATTCGATGCCTCATTGCCTCTCTCATCTTAATGAAGTTACTCATCCTTCAAGGCCTGAATCTTCCATGATTATCAAAGAAAGTCACTTGGATTTCTACAATTAATTTGGCCAGATTTAGCATGCATCTGATCCACTTCAGCCTCTTTTTCTTGAATCCTGATCTACTCCATGGATCTACGTAGATTTATTATTCTCTGTCCAACATTAGAGGTCTTGAATGTGAGATCCACAAGCTGTAGGATTAACACTATGAAATTCCTACATCAAGTTTCTCATATATAAAAGGCACCACTGCTATCAGAGTTTTGGTGCCAAAGGGACTGCTGATCTTTTTCCTCTTGGAAAATAAATTACTGAGTATTAAATTGATGCCCTCAAACACTCTGTTAAAGTCCCAAAGTCTTCGACAGATTTTATCAGTCCCAGCAGTCTTGCTTTGTGGTTGCTACTGACTGGGAGATTAAAAAAAAAACAGAATAAAGAGGGATGCAGTACAAGTAATGGACATCTGCGGTCAGTCCTTTCTTTGAACGTCATTTAAACTGGGCTGTCTTCTCCCATAATAGGTCTACTTCATCTAAACTGTGTAACAGTTTAAAAGAAAGCATTGTAAAGAGGTTTCTAATTTCTAAATTATAACTTGTCTTGACAAGTGTGAATCAATTTGGTGAAATTCCGTAACTTGAGCAAATGATTAGATATTAACCATTTTCTGATCTCGTTAAGAATCAATTCGCATATGTTAGTATAGTGGACCATAGGTCTGAGTCCTGATTCACAATCCATCACTGCATGCAGCCTATCTGGCAAGTGAAAATTATTGCACAACACCTCAAGTCCGTGTCTTACAAAGACTCACAGGTACCAAACTGGAATAGATACAAACATATCAAGGATGTAATACAACCTAAATTGTCATGACAAGGATTACCTTCCCTTTGCGTCCTTCATAGACATTTGTATCTGATCTGGAGTGGTGAGTAGCTGCAGTTATCTCGAAACTTGAATTTGGGTTGAGTATGATTATATCCGCATCAGATCCAGCAAGTATTGCTCCCTTTCTTGGATATATGTTAAAAATCCGAGCACTGCCAATTGTTCATTATCCACATACTTTATTCAGAGTAGAAACTTCTTCATAGGTTCAACACAAATAACATCACTTAGTTACAAAAGTTTCTTACAGAGAAAGAAGGTATGAACTCATCTACCATGCAATAACTTATCTTCTTTCCCAATTCAAAGGAGAGGATTTAATTCATTAAAACAAAGTGGTGCAAGAGAAAAAAGAATGGGTATACAGGCCAGTATGTAGACATACGACAGCCTTCATACTCCACTTTGCTATGTCGCATCTTCCTCAAACCTTCCACCTGGCAGATGCACAGGAGAGTTCTAAATATGGTGGGAACTCACCAAGGAGGCCTCATAGCCCAAAAGTCAGGCCATTGGATGATCCTAAATTCTAAGCAAGGCACTTTTTAAAAAAAAATATGCATGTGTTATGTGCCTGGGGGGGGGGAGTTGGGAATATGGACAGGACCAAAAGTGTCGTAGTATTTGAAGGTCAGAATCATCTTCTATGACTGATCTTCATGCTGTTTGATTACACCACATCAGGATTACACCATATCATCATGTATAACCTCTTTAGTGACTTCACAAACATAGCAGTATATATGTGGAGGACAACAGAGAATACCATTCAGTGCTTGTTATTCGCACATAATCAGTAACTGATATTTGGCCAGATTCCTGCATCAAAATAAATTGTGATGATTAGCTTTCCAATTTCAGCCACTTGCTTTACATGGTCATACTACAAAAACATTGCTGCTTACCACCATTGTTTCCCAGACGAGATGCATCCTTTCTTCTATACCTAGGAAACGCAAAGATATTCACAAATTTATAAGAGTTGACAATCAGATGCCAGACCAGGAAATTGAAAAACTAGCATAGTCAGAGACCACAAAATGAGATTACCATTGACACCATTTGGAATTTTTCGGAAGTCATCAGTACCAAGAGCTTTCTGTGTGGAGTTGAATGTACAATGATCAGTTCCTACAAGCTGAAAAGGGTAAAAAGTTCAAATCATCATATGGAACTTTTGTTGGTACTGCTCCTATCCACCATATGGAATTACAGTAGATAAAAAATGATAAAATTGTTATGGAGATATAGCTACTTGGGGTTGATAAAGGACATAACCGATTAAAAAAAGGAGTGAGCTGGAAAACACACGGCAGGGATTTGCCAACCTGAATCTAGAAGGGCATCCAGGTTGGGATTGTAAAGTGAGTGATCACCTTAGGACAACAATTGGTAGTATATCCCACAGATAGGCATGCTTTGAGGATCACCATTCAGTGATCATTTTTCGATATGTATGACAATAGCAATACTTGATATAAATTTAAAAACAAATCAGAAATCCAATCAAAACTTTCTTCTTCAGTTTGTGACAGAATCATAAAAAGGATGATTAGTTTCACTGTTGGGTCAAGTGATGGAAGATTATGTAGGTGGGACCCATCACACTGATATTAGGCGTCATATCTACTTAATATATCCTAATACAATTAGTAACAGAACCAGTAGTTGGTACTATTTAAGAATTTTAATTGAAGTAGATAGTACATAACTTTAGAACGACATGGTAAGCATAAATAATTTAACATGATCAAGAGAAAGTACAATTTAAACTTAATCTCTTCACTAAGGTGTTTTAAGAAATAAAAATATCCTCACTATCCCAAACAGTCTCAAACCTACTCAGAAAGATGTCAAAACAACTTTAGAGGCTACATTTGGAGGATATGATTAGAGGGTGGGCCTTGGTGCAATGGTTAGAGGGTGGGCCTTGGTTGCTCCATTGTGAGCAAGTGGTCACGGGTTTGAGTCTGGAAACAGCCTCTCTAGGAAGCAGGGTTAAGGCTGCGTACATTATGACCCTCCCCAGACCCGGCACTGGTGGAAGCCTCGTGCACTAGGTATGCCCTTTTTATTTGGAGGATATGATTGCTCACAAAGTTCATGTCATGTTTATCCAAGCTTATCTGCAGATGTGAGGGTTATAGGGTGTTGTTTAAAATCTATCTAGTCCAGCGATATAAACTACACCTGCAAAACTCCTCTTGAAAGGGCAGCTTGTAGAGCTTTATCATGCCCCGATTTCCTTATTGGAGGACTCATGACATACCTAAACATGAAAGAACACACAATTCTTGTTATCATATCCAAAGAACAGAAAAAAAAGAAAGGAAAAATGGAAATGAAAGTGTGCAAGTTCTTGCTTCGCAGCAATGGTGAAGTCAGGATTCCAAAGCCATGAATCATCAAGTACAAGTCCAGAAACTACTGGTTCTCCAATAACCTTCTGGCCTGCATTTTGAAATAAAACGAATAATCAAAATGGTCAAAACCTGAAATCATCAGTCTCAGCATCAGAAGATGTACAACCTTCAAATTCAAAGGTAAGTAACCAACTAAACAAACATGGATGCACAAAAATGAAAATTTACCATCACAAATAAATGTGTGTGTGTGTGCGTGTGTGTGTGAGAGAGAGAGAGAGAGAGAGATTGTAAACTTGGGGATGGGATGGTGTAAGGGCTAAATTGCTATGAAACAATGCCTCCACTTGCGCCTCTATAGCAGGGTTTTCTTAGTTTTGGTGTTTTCCTTTAAATTGACTTTTGATGATTCTTTAATGATCAAGGTTATCAGGTAATTAAATAGACTTAAATATTCAAAATACTCAATATATTTTTTTTTTTTTATGTTAGCCCCAAACTCCGTTCGCTCCCCTATAGATCGCTCCTTGATACCCCAAGGAACAGGCTTATTGTTGTATCCTGGGGTTTAGATGTTTCTCCTCTTCGGTCTCATGGTCCGCCTTCTTAAGGCTTGAGGCTTGTATTCCCCCCCTCTCTCCCCGTGTATTCTCCCCCCCCCCTTTTTGGGGGGGTATTTCCTCCTCATACCTATGCTCTCTCTCTCTCTCTCTCTCTCTCTCGTAATTGGTGTACCCTCGTAACATAGAAATAGAATTATCAATTTTCTTAATTTTGGAGTGCAACAAGTCAGTTAATTCTCACATAAGCTTCAGTCTGTTCCTAAGTGACTTGAAGATTAGGTGGCTATGGAAGCAGGGGAGGGGAAAATGTGCAATGCTCTAAAAGTTTGATGTGGTTTCAGAGAGAGGGAGAGAGAGAGTGAGAGTGTGTGTGTGTGTACATTAATATATAAACTGCAATAGAAACATCTGCATTCACAATAAAATATAGCATTTAACCAAACAAGAGACGTAAAAAGTAGAAAACTCATTGCAAATTAACATCATCCACAAAAAATTTATAGTAAAATGAGTAATGTATTTCCCTTCTAAACGCGAAAGTGAACACAAGTATGTTTGCGTCACCTTTACCAGTCGAAACCTTAAAATGAACAATTACAATGAAGTTTGCCTAAACCAGACAACAAGTACATGTCTTTTCATCTTGTTTACAGAAACTTGTTTACTTGGAGGGAGTACCGATTCAGTTTTTTGATGTGGCAGTTTTACGCAATTTGACACCAAAACCATGAAATCAATTTTTGGTTCAAGTTTTTAAGAGAGGCAAAAACCATAAAACAAGAACTAGGATGGAACTGCCACCATGACACTCCTGGGAGCCTACAGAGTTTTGGACACTAATGCCCGTTGCAATTTTGGTCTTTTTATTTCATTTGTTCAACCACCAATCCATTTACTGTTATCATGTTCTTTGAAGGACACATCAAAATTCAATAGCTTATAGTTGTGGAGAACCAGTGAAGCTTTGGATATGGAATCATCGTTTAAGGATGAAGTTACAACTATGGGGTAATTGGATAATTTGCACATGACAAAAACTCATTTAAATTAAATTTGCAAAACAAGTACAATGATATGGTTCAAATCAGAAATATGATGCATCCAATACTATAATGATAGCCATCAAATATATTTCCTCAATAAGGATAAACAGCTCCAACCTGATTTCTGAGCTTTGGCGATCTCTTCCATCGCATCAACGCTCATCACATGAACAACATAAAGTGGTACATTAACAAACCCAGCCAAACGAACGGCTCTAGCAGTTGCCTCTCCTTCCAGCTGCACAAAAAGTAAACCAGGTGGCTAATTGTACCAAAGCATGACCTTGCTGACATTCATTAAGAAGAGAAAATGGAGACTTACCATAGGACTAGTGTCACAATATCATTAACTGAACACCAGTAACCACAGAGAGAAAGAGAGAAAAGATTGAGAAAAGAGGGTGAGACTTCTGAGAGTAGATCGCAGGCTGTGTGCAGCAGCTCCCCCCACCCCCCACTGATTGTGTTTATAATATGGAAAAAGGCTTACAATGTAGAGTACTACTGATGTAGATCGAAATATAAAGAAGAAAAGGCCAAAACACTGTTCACTGTTCACTGTTCACATGAACAGTGTCACAATCCATATTTGCCTTGTGTGGGGATGCTTTTTAGAAGATCTTGTGGGCCCATCAAGTGGAGAAAGATTCTATCCTAATGCTGCCATAGTGCAGTTTCTATGTTCAGTTTTAGAAAGTTTATTTATTTCAATTAGGTAGCTTCTAATTTTAGTTGGTTTCTATTTTTGTTTCCTTGCTTGTTTAGAAGGCTGGATCCTACACTAGTTCTACTTTCCATTAGTTTCTATTTTCCTACTTTCTATTTTATTTTAGGAAGTTTCTATTTTCTTACTTTCTATTCTGTAAGCTTGCCTAAGCTATAAAATTGGCACCCATTGTCAGGCACCAATCGATTAATGAAATTTACAAGCAGTGCTTGCCTCCAATTCTGAGAAAAAATTTGCCTTTCAACAGCTGAGATAGCCTAACCCCCCTCCTATCCCTATCCCCCCCCCTTTCTATCTATCCTTCTATTTTGTTTTTTTGTTCTTTCAATCAACCCCCACTGTTGCTGCCATCTTGTGACTGCAATAAACTGCTGCTGGAGAACTCTTTGAAAACTTGAATCAATCCACAGTCATCACCATGTACTGCTGCTGCTGTTTACACAATCAAGTGAAGGACTGCTGCACCTGTGATCTCAGTTCTGCCCAGAATCTGCTGCAAACTTCAGACTTGAATAACTTCACAACCAGCCATTAGAATTGGCTGATATTTGGAGCACAGACCACCCTTGCCTAGGCCTTCATTTGATCCTACTTTGAAGCCATTCCTGCTGCTGGTTTGGTCCTTATTCACTAAGTTACTAATTCTGACTTAGTTTCTATTTTGGTGTTCTGCTGCAACTATTATCGATCCTACCGTAGAGTGGTTCTTAGTAGAACCCCTTCTACATTAACAACTAGGAATCCATACTCAAGGTACCAGTAGGAATCCTAGAAACAAATTAATACTAGAAACCTATCTTAAGAAAATAAGGAAAACAAAGATAATTAGAAATCCTAATCTAACTAGGAAAATTAACAACACAAAGTACTAAGCTACGATAGGGACTCCCCCTATCGTGGTACACCGTACACTCTAGCTTTTCTTACACTCCCCCTCAAGCTGGAGCATACAAGTCACCCAGCTTGGAACAAACTTGCCGAAAAACAGGACCAAACGACTGTTAAATAAACGCATCAGCCAGTTGATTTCGAAGAGACGAATGGAGTAACAATCAGCTTATTCATGATGGCATTCCATACAAATTGACAATCAACTTCAATGTGCTAAGTTCTTTTGTGGAACACCGGATTACGAGCAATATATATAGCTGCTTGATTATCACAAAACATCTTCATCGGTGACGAGACAGGGGAACCCAACTCTTGAAATAATGACTTCAACGACATCAACTCAGCTGTCGTATGAGTCATAGCTCGATACTTATCCTCAGCACTGGATCTTGCTCAATTAAGGGTGTAAATGTGTATTGAGTACCGAATACCGAAACCCTTTTGTACTAAATTATCTATACCGAATCATACCAAAAAAAATCGGTATGGTATCAGTATGAGATACATGTACCAAGTTGATAGTCAGTACGGTATCAGTATGGACATAATACTGAAAATACCCCATACCGTACTGATACCGTACCGAATATTACCGAATCAATTCGGTACGGTATCGGTATGGGGTATATGTGCAGTGTACCATACCAAAACCGTACCAATTGACATCCTTAGCTAAAGTAGTCTGTTTTTTACTTCTCCAAGTAACTATATTTCCACCAACAAATGTACAATACCTCGTGGTAGAATGCCTATCACCAGATGATCCAACCCAGTCAGCATCAAAGAATCCGACCAGATCAATACTTCGATGGGAACGATATGTGAGTCCTTTACCTGGAGCTCCTTTCAAATAGCATAGAATACGACATGCAGCTTCCCAGTGAGCCTTCTGAGGAGATTGCATTAACTGACTAATAATACCCACAGCAAAGGAGATATCCGGTCGTGTCACAGTAAGATAAATAAGTTTCCTAACAAGGCGTCTATACCGGTGTTTATCTTCAAAATCCTCACCGCTATAAGCTTCAATTTCTTATGTAGGTCCATGGGAGTATCAACCGGTTTGGATGCAGCATACCAATTTCAGTCAGCATATCTAACACATACTTCCGTAGGGATAGATTGATACATTTCTTGCTCCTTAGTACTTCAATACCAAGAAAAACCTAAGAGGACCTAAATCCTTCTTCTGAAACTGCTGGAGATAGGATTTTACTGATGCAATACCTAAAGTATCGTTCCCAGAAATAATAATATCATCGACATAAACAACAAGAACAACCACTTTCGAGCCATGGCGCCGAACAAAAATAGAGTGGTTAGAAATTTAGAATCGCATTGGATAAAACCACAACGGGTAACGATGGAGCTGAATTTGTCAAACCATGCTCTAGGTGATTGTTTCAACCCCTACATAGCCTTGTGTAACCTGCAGACACAAACAGAATCCTCCCCTAAGCAACACACCCAGGAGGTTGCTCCATATAAACCTCCTCCTCTAAATCCCCATAGAGAAAAGCATTCTTGATGTCCATCTGATACAAGGGCCAATCCAAATTTACTGCCAAAGAGATAAGTACCCGAATAGTGTTCAACCTAGCAACTGGAGAAAAGGTTTCAAAGTAATCAGCACCAAATGTTTGAGTGTATCCCTTTGCA
Organism: Telopea speciosissima; assembly: GCF_018873765.1. Classification (NCBI taxonomy): domain Eukaryota; kingdom Viridiplantae; phylum Streptophyta; class Magnoliopsida; order Proteales; family Proteaceae; genus Telopea; species Telopea speciosissima. The sequence goes on along the minus strand of NC_057925.1, from coordinate 14,153,268 downwards.
ACCAACCGAGCCTTAAGGAGTTCAATAGATCCATCAAGATTGTATTTAACTGTGTAGACTCAGTGACAACGTACAAGATCCTTTTCTGGGGGAAAATTCACCAAAGTCCACGTCTGGCAAGATAAAAGAGCATCTATTTCTATATCCATAGAAACTTTCCTCCCCGAATGAGAAAGAGCTTCATGATGATTCTTGGGAAGAGAACTAGTAGACAATGAAAGGGCAAAACTATGGAGAAAAGATGGAAGATGAGACAGGGATACATAATGATCAATGGGATTGGCAGTCAAGGATTTCTGAATACAAGAGTTAGTACCTTCACGAATAGAGATAGGTAGATTTAGAGAAGTCGGTGGAACAAGAGCCGGTAGAACAGTATCAGAATGTATGGTGGGTGGAGCAGGAACTGGAGCCGAAACAGGAGCTGAAGCGGAAGTCACGACCTTAGTACGACGCTGATATAGTTGCAGTGGAGGAGCAAGATAAAAAGGAATAATTGCAGGAATTATACGACTACAATCAATAGAAATAGGAGAAGAAACAGGCGTAGAATAAAACGCAGTACTTTCAAAGAAGGTGACATCAGCACTAACAAATTGCATATGAGTCACATGATCAAAGTATTTGTAACCCTTATGAGTCCTAGAACAACCAAGAAAGATAACTTAACCGCCCGGGGAGACAATTCATCAATATTAGGTTTTAAGAGATGAACAAAACACACACAATCAAAAACCCTAGGAGGAACAATAAACAAAGGTGCAACAAGATATAAAAGAATATGCCACTTGGTTATCAAGGTTAGAAGAAGGCATCAGATTGATTAAATAGCATGCAATAAGAACGGCATCACCCCAATATTGTTTAGAAACATTCATACGAATCATTATAGATCAAGAAATTCCAGTAAGTGTCTATTCTTACGTTCGGCCACCCCATTTTGTTGCGGTGTATACGAATAGCTCGTTTGATGAAGTATTCCATTATCTAAACAAAACTTAGAAATTTCCCGTACTCAAGAACATTATCAGATCTGAAAATCTTAATGGAAGTAGCAAATTGAGTCTTTATTTCTTGATAAATTTTTTAAAAAACATTAAGAAAATCAGAACGATCTTTTAACAAATAAACCCATGTCAAGCGGGAATAATCGTCCATAAACATAACAAAGTAAGAAAACCCTAACCTATTACTGACATGACATGGACCCCAAATATCAGAATGAACTAAAGAAAATAAAGACGGACTCTTAGGACCATTACGAGGAAGAAATGAGGATGAATCATGTTTGCCAAGTTCACATGTTCCACATTCAAGCCGAGAAATGGATTTGCGACTTGGAATAAACAACTGAAGCTTGGACAAGGAGAGATGACCCAGACAAAAATGCCACTGAAGAGGAGAAGTTCCAACAGTAGAGGTAGTACCTACTAGAAGGTCTTGAAATACATAATAGGAGGGATAGAAAGTAATAGAACAACTAAGAGATTTAGTAAGTTGACAAATAGATAAAAGACTGAGGGTCAATTTAGGTACATGAAGAACAGAAGATAGGGTCATGGATGTAGTAGGGAATACGCTGCCGTGACCGACAATATGAGTAGAGGAACCATCAACAAGAATAATAGGAGCAGAATGTGAAATGGGAGATAACAAAGTAAATAAGTGAGACTTACCTATTATATGAGAAGATGCTCCAAAATCAATAATCCAAGGAGTGGTAGTGAAGAAGGTTGATTACCTGTATGTGCTAAGGTAGCAATGGAAGTAGAAGCTGATGACTCAAGTAGTTTGAGTCGTTTCAGTAGCTGATTATAGTCATCACGAGAAACAAGTGTGGTGGTAGATGCCCCAGGAGTAGATGTGGTGTCATTGGTGTGCACGTGCTTGGTAGAATTATCAGTCATGGCTGAATTGGCTAATTCATTAGCCCAGTCAAGTCAACCATGTTTGGCCCAACATGTGTCAACGGTATAATTCGGTTTGTTTCAGAAGGGACAGTAGCGAGAAGACTTATCAGGTTGCTGCCCATTAGTACTACGACCATTAGATCCGTGACCACAATCTCTTCCCTGGTCACGGCCTCTACTAGAAAAAGAGTTACCTTGTCCTATGTTGGTTGTGAAAGCCGAACTTTCCCAAGTGGGAGAAGGATCAACTTTGTGAGTAGTTACCAACATTGAAGACGAGAGAAGGTTTCATTCAGTGAAGGTACCTTTTCACCAATAAAGAGTTGACTATTGACAGCCTGATAGTCAGGATGAAAACCTGATAGAAACTTTGCAACATAGAACTCAGTCAGTTGAAACTTTAATTGCTCTAGATCAGTAGTAAGTGGTTGGTGAATCTGGAGCTCCTCAATAATGCCCATATAGCTGCTGAAATATTCAGTAAGAGACTTATCTTCTTGCTTGAAGTTAAACATCTTCTCATAAAGATCATAGGTTCAGGATATATTCTTGTCTTGAGAGGTCTCTTTCAGATCATCCCAAACTCCCTTTGCAGTAGAATGAAACATAACATTGGCTGCGATGGTAAGTTCCATTCTATTCCATAACCAAATCTTAAATATGAAATTTTCACACATCCATTCTTCCTAGGCAAAAATCACAGTAGGATCCTTGGAATCAGCAGGTGGAGGATCAGAGGTGAGATATTTCATCTTACCTTTTGCATGGATGTAGACTTGAACAGCTTGGGCCCATAACAAATAGTTAGATACCCCATTAAGCTTGATACTGGTAATCTGAATGTGAATATTGTCAAATGGAGGGTTGGGATCAGCCATCATGCAAACAGGCGGTATAGGAATCAAAGGCAGCATGTAACACAGTAGTGAACACATAATAGAGCACTAGTGGAACTAATCTGAAGAACCAAATCAGCCAGCAGCAGCAATTCCTTCAAACCGAGAACTTGAAATTCAGGGTTTTGAATATAATTAAGCAGCAGGGTGTAAATGCACCTGAAAATTAGATCGAAGTCTCCTCTAGTGATGGATAAACAGGTCCCAAAATATTGGGATGAACAACCAAGTCGGTAAAAATTCTTTTGATTTGTATCAAATCTGAAAAATTTCCGGAAAACAGAGTACCGCAAAGAGCAATAGAATAACTTGAATTGTAGATGATCAGACCACCAGAAGTACTTCAAACTTGGATCGATTCTACTGTACGATGAGACTAAGTGGTCCTCAAAAAATTGATCCAAATCAACTGGTTTGATGAGAAGTAATTGAATATTACAAAATTCTGGAATCAACCTTCAGAATCAGCAATCGTAGGCCTGGTATGCTTGAATAATGATATATTGCAGGGGGAGAATCTTCAAATCTTCATAAACAGTAGTAGAAGGCCCTAGTTTAATTCTATATCATCACAAACTAGGGCACAATGCAGCAGATAGGCAGCATAGGTGCTGCAACTAGTAAGCGATAGTAACTCTTAAAGAACAATCATCGTATATTGACAGAAAAAAAAAGTTTTTAGAACAAGCTTTAACCAACACTGATCCTGTCCCTGATCGAACCAAACGAGAATAAAGCAGCGAGCTTCCAATCATTGATTGATTTGATTAAAACAACCTCATCTGTCTAACTCAAGCAGTGAGGGTTGGGTGGCATCTCCCATCGCCCTTACGGATTTTGAATCTTTATTATGGGTCAAAGATTCCTGACAGCAATGAGGAAGACTTTGATTACTGGTATTCAAGCTCTGATACCATGTCACAATATCATTAACTGAACACCAGTAACCACAAAGAGAAAGAGAAAAAAGATTGAGAGAAGAGGGTGAGATTGCTGAGAGCAGATTGCAGGCTCTGTGTGCAGCAGCTCCCCCACCCCCCACCAATTGTATTTATAATATGGAAAAAGGCTTACACTGTAGAGTACTACTAGGAATCCATACTCAGGGTACCGGTAGGAATCCTAGAAACAAAATAATACTAAAAACCTATCTTAAGAAAATAAGGAAAGCAAGGATTATTAGAAATCCTAATCTAACTAGGAAAACTAACAACAAAGTACTAAACCACGATAGGGATTCCTCCTACCGTTGTACACTCTAGCTTTTCTAACAGCTAGAAAAAACCATACACCCTAATGAGCTTAGTAATGAGGGAAGCTCAGCATATCTAAAATTTTTATAACCACAGGCCCTAAAAGACCAGCTATCACTCTAGTCTACAGCCAGCCGAGTTCAAAAACCCAACAATATTCCCCATACACCAAAAGTTGATTAATGAGTTCCTCAGTCCTCTCCTTCTGGATACTAGGAAAAGGACTTGCAGCCCTTCTCCTTGAACCATGAAAGATGAAACCACAACTCACTTAGAAGAGATGTTTAATAGAATACTTAACGGAGCTCTTGTGGCCTGTTGCCATCAGTAGTCTAAAACTCAGCCTATTATTTTTTCTTGTTCTCTTCAGTCTTCATTATTGTTCTTTCTTTATTTTCCTTCACCATCCAAAATCACCCATACAGTCTCTAGCTGTATTAGACACTGAAAACAATCAACTGGGGGGGTGTCATGATGGGTTATGGCAATTCAGAGTTCAGACTCATCGGAACCAATGAAACTGAAACCCATGGAATTTAAGTTTATGTATGGTGATTTTGAATGTGCTGCTTAGGTGAATGCAATTAGTAACTCAATGGTTGAAATTGACAAGGAAGCAGAAAATTTTCATGTCAACTTCAGATGGAACTCATGGAAGATAAGTAAATTTTTCTCAATGAATTTCTTCAAAGAACTAAAACCACAGTGTTGAACCGCTTATCCCAAAAGCTCAAGCTGTTAAGTAAGGGCTACAACAATGTATATCAACACACATGATGGACAAGGTTGGATGTATCAGATTGGGAGTCAATTTTTTGTCTTTCAGTATTGGCAGGATATACAGGGTATCTGTATTATTCCAATATTTCCTTTTCTTCATCTTCTGCTTCCTCTCTCTACTTCTCTTCCCTATGTCTCCACAGATGTTGAATCTTGTATCCAACATACCAACTCAAGTGGATATTATCAATATTTGTGAAAATGACTCCCAAGCTGATAAAAACCGGCTTCCCTGAGGACTCAGATGTGGACCACCAAAAAACTCTGAAGTCTGAACTATCCTTCATCTCTTTTTGGTTGGAGAGCAGCAGGGTCCCACCGCTTGTGGGACCGGATTTGTGTGCCTCTTTGATGCAGTATCCAGTTTTCAGCAGAGAAAAGAGAAGAAGAAGACCCTACAGTTCAAGCTGGCCCAGTTTGGGTTAGGTTCTCTGGTTCAAATATGGTTTTATGGACCAGTTCACCCGAAAGTGGGGCCAGTTAAGAGTTTTAATTCTTTTTTTTTTTTTGTTATTAAGTGTTTTATTTAGGCTGGATTAGGACTCTGAGTCCAGCCTTTTTTTTTTCTTATTTTATTCAGAGTTTTAGTAGCATTAGAATAACTCAATAGCAAGCTATCGGCTAGAGGAGTTTTAGGCCTATTTTGAGTCTTTTCTTATTTTAAGTTTATAAATATATACAACAACTATACCCGACCTCACGAATTTAGTAATGAAGATGAAGCTTTGGCTCAGTTGTCTGTGGATTTCAGACTTTCTTTTGTGGATTCGGGAGGTGCACTACGATTCAGGTGTAAATGTTGCAGATTCAACAAGGGGAACTAGTGGATTCCAACCCCACAGGTCAGGTGGATTCCTGATCATATCTTTTCCCTTTTCTTCTTCTATCACCCTATTATTATAATATTATCTGGTCATATCTAAACTTCTCTGTCTTACTTTTACCTTGCATATGCCTTATTTTCATTTCTATTTGTTTTTGTTTTGCCTTGCTTATATGCTGATCTGTTATATAATATTATGTCCAATTTTCTTCAGTTTATGGTTCTGAATTCTAGCATTGGACTACTGTTTTCAAATACCCTAAAATCTTCATTGATTCTAGGCCAGATTGGTATGATATCAATTTCAATTTCATGGGGAGATTTCTATTTCGGAAATTGTTTGGTTTGATTGTTGCACCTTATTTCAGTTAAATAGAAATCAAATGGAATAGAAATTGTGAAATAGCTGAGGAGCAGTTTCAATTTTGAAATTGAATTTGATTTCACCATTGCTCTTTAATGAGCACGTGATTAATTTGATGGGAAAAGCAGTAATTTCATGTAAAAATAAACACCACCCTTCTTCTCTTGATGTTCTCACCACCACCACCCTGCCTTCACCTCCTGGCCACCATCGCTGCCACCCCCACCCCCCCCCCCCCAACCACCACTGTCACCGCTACCACTACCACCAACACCACCACCCCGCCACCACCGCCACGCCACCCCCCACCCCACCCCCACAATCACCACCCTCTCACTCTTGCTCTTTGAATCTTCTTCTAACCTTTTATACCTTGCGTTGCACTCTGTATTTCGTTTGTACCTTGGGTGTGCTAATTCTCTGTGTTTTTTTTTTTTTTTTATTCTGGGATTTATTTGCAGTTGGGAGGTCCTTTTATGGAACATCTTAATATACCAACTATCTCTGTTGGCTCTTTTTGGTATTGTTGTTGTGTGGTTCTTGCTTTTTTCTCCTCATATGCGGATCTATCGTGTTTTACCCCTTCTTTTTTCCTATTTGTTGTGTTGTGTGTGTGTGGGGTGTGTTAGCTTTTAGAGTGGAAGAAGAAGAAGAGAAGGAACTTCAAGAGAGCAGCCACGATTTTGGTTTGGTGTGCTGTGTCTCAAAACAAGAGACTAACATGCTTATATTGAAAAGAATATATAATTACACACAGGCCCTTAGCCTCATACAAATGACACAAAGAATACATAAAAGAGGGGTTATGTACATATATACCCCTGATACAGCTATTCTTAACACTCCCCCTCAAGCTGGGTGGTATATGTCATACATACCCAGCTTGTCTAACATAAAACTAAAGTGATGAGAGCTAAGTCCTTTGGTGAAGATGCATGCCACTTGTTGATTTGTCTTTACAAAAGGAGTACAAATAGTCTTAGAGTCTATCTTCTCCTTGATGAAGTGTCTGTCGACCTCAACATGCTTTGTCCCGTCATGTTGAACTGGGTTGTGAGCAATACTTATGGCTGCCTTGTTATCGCAATAAAGACTCATAGGTTCAGTCGTCTCAAATCCCAATTCTTGAACAAGTTTCTTAAACCATAAGATTTCACACACACCATGAGCCATGGCTCTAAACTCTGCTTCAGCACTTGACCTAGCTACCACAGGTTGCTTCTTACTTCTCTAGGTGACTAAATTTCCCCCAACAAAGGTACAGTATCCAGAGGTGGATCTTCTATCAGAAATGGACCCGGCCCAATCAGCATCTGTATATACTTCAATTCTCAAGTAACCATTCCTAGAGAAGAGAAGGCCTTTTCCAGGGCATGACTTCAAATACCTGAGGATCCTGTAAACTGCATCAAGATGTCCCATCCTGGGTGCATGCATAAACTAACTCACCACTCCAACAGCGTAGGTGATGTTAGGTCGGGTGAGGGAGAGATAGATTAGCTTACTTACTAATCTCTAATACTTTTCAGCTTCCACAAGAGGTTCACCACAATCTTCCCCTAGTTTGTGGTTCTGCTCAATAGGGGAGGAGATTGGTTTGCATCCTAAGTAGCCTGTCTCTGTAAGTAGATCAAGAACAAACTTCCTTTGGCAAACATTGATCCCTTGCTTGGATCTTGAAACTTCAATCCCCAGAAAATACTTCAATGGACCGGGATCTTTGATCTCAAACTACTAAGCCAAATAAAGCTTAAGCTTTGAGATTTCAGCTTCACTGTTTCCCATGACCACAATGTCATCAACATAAACACTGAGAGCCGTAATAGTGCTGCCCTTCCTTTGTATAAACAATGTGTGATCAGCTTGACTTTGAGTATATCCATTTTGAAGGAGAGCTTGTCTGAACCTCTCAAACCAAGCCTTAGGAGATTGTTTGAGTCCATAAAGAGCCTTCCTAAGACGACACACTTTCCCATTGTCACCAGGATGCTTGAACCCAGGAGGAGAGTGTATATATACCTCTTCTTCTAGGTCACCATGTAAGAATGCATTCTTAACACCAAGCTGGTACAATGGTCAGTCAAGGTTTGCAGCCATTGAGAGAAGTACACGAATGGAGTTATGCTTGGCCACCGGAGCAAAGGTTTCCTGATAGTCAATGCTATACACCTGTGTATAACCTTTGGCGACAAGTCTTGCCTTATACCTCTCCACAGTACCATCAGACTTGAACTTGACTGTGAATACCCATCTGCATCCAACAGGGATTCTCCCTTTAGGGAGTTTAACAAGGTCCCAAGTGTGATTCTTCTCAAGAGCCAACATCTCTGTGTTCATTGCTTCTCTCCATTTTGGATCTGCCATAGCCTCTGCTACATTCTTGGGAATAGATATGGATGAGATAGCTACAGTGAAAGCTATACCTGTAAGGGAGATCGAATCATAGGAAACAAACTTGGCAATGGGATTAGTACATGCTCGAGTTCCCTTGCGGTGAGCAATAGGAAGATCTAAGTCTGAGGATGTAGAAGTAGAGGAAGGTATACCTGTCTCGATGGATGGAGGCTTAGGATGAGGAGATGAAGAAGGATTTTGGCAGGTCTTCTTTATAGGAAGCCATGAAGAAGGATTTCTCCTGTCCTTCGTATACACCAGTAGCTCCCCCTGTTCTCTGTTCACCTGTGCACTAGGAGGCTCCCCCTCAACAACAATGTCCACAGAAGTTTTCTTTTCCTTGTCAATCTGAAAAGGGGAAAAAGGGACAAGAGAGGAGAAAGGAAATGAAACAAACTCGGGAACCTCTTCACCCTCAACACCACCACCAAGAGATGAACACTCCCACTGAAGAGGTGATTGAAAATACAGTATGGTTTCAAAGAAATGGACATCTTCGGAGAGAAGGCACCAACGAGTAGGAGGATGATAGCATTTATACCTTTTGGAGGTGGAGGAATACCCAAGAAAGATGCACTTTAGAGCCTTAGGATCCAATTTAGTGCTGGAAGATTTGCTAATATGTACATAGCAAATACAACCAAACACCCTTGGAGGAAGAGAAAAGGAAGAAGACCGTGAGGGTAAGGCATCAAGAGGAACTTAAAAGTTCAAGATACTAGACGGCATGTGATTAATAAGAAAGACAGCAGTGAGTAGAGCATAAGACCAAAAAATTTTTGGAACATGCATGGTAAACCAAAGGGATCTAGCCACTTCAAAGAGATGGCGATTTTTTCTTTCAGCCACCCCATTTTGTTGTGGGGTATCAACACAGGCCACCTGATGAATAATGCCATGGTTAGAAAAAAAGGTTTCCAACCCACTATACATATACTCCCCACCTTTGTCAGAATGAACAATTTGAATCCGAGTTAAAAATTGGGTAGACACTAACTCATAAAAAATTTTAAATGCAACATAGACATCACTCTTGTGTTGCAAAAGGTAAACCAAAGTAACCCGAGAATAGTCATCAATGAAAGAAACAAAGTAGCGGAAGCCACGCAAAGAGGTAACAGGGGAAGGCCCCCAAACATCAGTATGGATAAGATGAAAAGGTGAAGTAGATCTATTACCATTGGATGCATAAACTGTTTTACAACTTTTGGCAAATAGACAAGGTTCACAATGAAAAACATGAGTGACAGGAAAAGAAGTAAATAAATGTGGCAACAGTTTCCTCATAACAAAAAAAAAAGGATGCCCCAAACGACGATGCCAAAGCAAAATATCCTCCTGAGTACGTCCACTTTCTTGTCCACAAACAGAGGACTGAGCTTGCACAACAGGGGAAGCACCGGTCTCCAAAACATACAAGCCGTTAGTTTCACGACCACTGCCAATCACCCTCCTCGTCACCAAATCTTGAAAAAGACAATGGGTAGGAAAGAAGGTGACAAAGCAGTTCAAAGATTTAGTCAATTGGCTAATTGAAAGAAGGTTAGTAGCAAAGTTGGGAACATGAAAAACAGACTTCAAAGGTAAAACTGGTGTAACCTGAATATCTCCCTTACCAGAAATGGAAGAGAAGGAACCATTAACAATTTTTACCTTATCTTTCCCAAAACAAACAGAATAGGAATTATACAGCTGAGACCTACCAGTCATATGATCCGTGGCACCTGAGTCAATGACCCAAGGTGTAGTGCCAGAGGAGGAAGAAGCCTGTAGTGCAGTAGAAGTAGGAGTAGCAGAGGAACCATCCAGGTGGGCCACAATCCGGCGAAATGCAGCAATGTCTTTTTTGGAAAGAAAGGATGGATCAAATTCAATGACTCCATCATGAGCCTTAGGCCCCTTCTTCCGCTGTCCCTTCAGTCCCCCAGAGGAACCAGAAGGGGGGCTTCCCATGGAGATCCCAACAAAAGTCCTTTGTATGCCCAGATTTGCCACAATGGCCACATAAGAATCGGCCCTTCGCAGCTCCCTTATCAGCTCCCTTAGTGGAGTCCTGAGGGATGGAAGAAACAAGAGCAGAGCGCTCAACAGTGGGAGTAGTCCCCATGGCACCCTACGGGTCTCTTCACTCTGTAGATATCCACACACCTCCTCCAATGAGGGAAGACTTGGTCGGCCAAGGATTTGTACCCTAAGAGGCTCAAAGTCAGAATTAAGGCCGCCAAGGAGAAATAAGACCCTCTCTTTCTCAAACAACCGGTGCACCTTGACCTCATCATCAGGACACAACTGAAGATCTCTATAATGATCATACTCCTCCCACAGGCCCACAACAAGACTATAGTAGTTAGAGATGCTTCTATCACCCTGGCGCAGGCTAACAATCTGTTGGAGAAGTTGGTACACCTTTGTAGAGTCCCCAACCCGATCAAAGATACGGGGCACACTGTCCCAAATGTCTTTGGCAGTCTCCTTGCCCATAAACCTTCTTCCAATTTTAGGCTTCATTGAGATAAGAAGCCAAGCCAAGCCATCACAAGAGAATTCTCAGTGTCCCATTTGGAGTACCCTTGCTCGGTAGGAAGGGGGGCCTTGATGCTACCATTTATGTATCCCATCTTCCCCCTACACCGAAGAATCAATTTCATGGATCGGGACCAATTCAAATAGTTGTGGTTCTCAAGCTTGGCAATAGGAAGTTGGATATTGGGGCTCTCAAAGGAAGAAGGGAGAGATGGAGCTGTTTCCACAAGGGGCAAGGGTGTTTCGACATTTTTCTCACCCATATTTGATCTCAAATCAGCCACTTAAAAGGAGTAAACAGCAGCACTTCAAGCAAACAGGTTTGTCTCAAAACAGTAGGCACAAAAACAAGGCAAACAATAGCTAAAAAAGCTTGAAACACTTGTAGATCTTCAGAAAATACTCAAATAGCAGCGGAGTAAAGATAAGCAATGCTCCTTACCCAAAAACGATACAAATGGACCATAAAAAATGGCCAAACAAGGCTCTATTGAAGAGCAGGTGCCAAACAAGAACTCCAGCTGGCGGAAATTCTGGGCAGAACAGCCAAACTGAGATGCAATGGGAATGAATGGGTGCTTGCAGAAGGTTAGAGAGAGGCAAAGGAGATCAAAGAGGACCCCCAAATGAAACTAGAGCACCAAGAAGCACTCCATTTGGATTCCAAACGAGAGAGAAACAAGCTGGAGAAGATGACCTAACCAGTCCTTCGAACAGCAGCAGAAAACAGGTGAATGAAACCCTTCTTCACACTCCAAACTTCCTTCGAACACTTGTAAACAGCAGGATCAATGCTCTGATACCATGCTAGCTTTTAGAGTGGAAGAAGAAGAGAAGGAACTTCAAGAGAGCAACCACGGTTTTGGTTTGGTGTGTTATGTCTCAAAACAAGACTAACATGCTTATATTGAAAAGAATATATAATTACACACAGGCCCTTGGCCTCATACAAATGACACAAAGAATACATAAAAGAGGGGTTATGTACATATATACCCCTGATACAGCTATTCTTAACAGGGGGGGGGATCACACATTAGGACACCAAACCCTTCTACATAACCCTAGTTTTCTTTAACCTTCAACGACTAATGTATTCTGTAACTCACATGATTGATTGTTTTCATCTCATGCGTTATACTTGATTGTTGCTTTTACCTCATGCTTTATACTTGGAGTCATTAATGTAGAAATGATGAGGCTGCGGGTGTTCTGAAGAAAATTTTCCACAAGAAGACATTATGAAACGAAGAAGCAGAGCAGTACATTTGTAAATTTATGTTGACAGCTGCAAGAACATAGTTTTTTACCAGTTATACCAGTTTTTGCTAATTTAACTGCTAGTGTACTAAATGCTGCCTACTAGGGATCAACAATCAAATATTTGTGAGCTATTTCACTCTTCATATCTGTGTTGATTTCTTTACACAATGATGAAACAATTCTACACAAGACAAACTGAATTTCTTCAGATTCGAACAGGTTATATAATCTTTCAGCCAAGCATGGGTAATTTTGACGAGTTGACTATCCCATTCTACTAGGACTAGTCTAAAAGGAGCAAACAAGTATCTTCTTCGGGAGGAGAAGAAACGGAAGATTGTTGGAGAATCCACCATCCTTGCTTTCTGACCCTTAAAAGCAACCAAAAGCAGTGGTAGAGTAAGCATGCTTCATATATGTTAGACATCACCAGGATACTTCTAATTAAAATAGGACAAGTGATGTCCAGCCTGTACATTCATGTTAACAAAAGCTGGTATACTCCCCCTTCAACTTCAGCTGGACATATTGTACCTTCAGCATTTCTTGGTATCAAGCATATAGCAATCCTTGGTACAAATCCTGTGGATAGTTCTAACTAATTTCATGAACAATTCAACGATTTTGTGTTGTTCCTGCAAGTATTGAAGCAAATTCAATACTTCTGCCTAATATCCTGAACCGCATACTTGATTAGTACCTCCTTAACCACGATTTCAGTCCATTTGAGAAACTTTAACTCCTCATGCACCAAATAATTGTTAAGTGCCTCAATGGGATTCTAATTAAATGTTGGTTGATCTGGCAGGGAAAGAAGAACAAAGAATATTCTGATAATCTAATTACCACAGGGGGCCTTGAAAGGGCATGTCCCTCGGGACCAGTGATACCAAGATCAATCATTCTATTTTGTCCTTCTGCAACAGCATCTCCATTTTCTGCATGAACCATAGCCAAGGCACCAAGAGACTTGCATTTCTTCAAGCCTTGCAATAGAAGGTCATCAGTGATCATAAGTGACCCCTTGTACGCAAGGAAAAACTTGAAAGAGTTGATACCTATATATCAAAAGGGCACAGTCATTAATAGAAAAAAAATTTTCTATTGCAATCATATCCATGCCACACATAGACCTAACCTCTCTTCTGAACCATGATTTCCATCTCTCTTGCAACATCTTCATCCCATTTTGTAATGGCCATATGGTAACCATAATCCATGCATGATTTTTTTGCCTTTTTTGTGTAGGCTTCAAAACCTGCAGTCAAACTCCCATTAACTGGTATGACAAAGTCAATGTGCATTGTAGTTCCCCCTGCCAATGCAGCAGCCTGACCGCTGAAAAAGTCATCAATGGTCTCGGTACCCATAAACTCCATTGCTAGATGCGTGTGAGGATCAATTCCACCTGTTAAATAGCAACAAAATTTTTGAACTTTATCATAATTGGTCTTATTTATTATAGTAGACAAGGTAACATGTTGATGTTGAACACAGACATGAGGAGTCAAACCATATGACAACGGAGAAGGCTCTCAAACTCAAATCTTATAAATTTAAGATTTTTTTTATGCATTAAGTACTCACACGGTGGAAGATAAGAAGGCATATTCCATGCCTCTACCCATAACGGACAGTGCAAAGGGCACATCCCCACCATGATAGGCTCAACCAAGACAAAATCTTGCACCAATAATCATCCCAAACCAAGACTTTTACCATTGAGGCTGTTTTCTGTACAGTAGACATATTCTAACGTAGGTCAAAGGTACTTAAAGAGGTACTAAAGAAGAAAAAAGAGCCTGAGTCAACTCAGTAACTCAGTTGAGTTGACTCAGTCCTAAACTCAGCTGTGGGACTGGTTCACCCACTTTTGGGTCAGATATGAACCAGCAGAATTTTCCATCACGGGGCACATTTAAAGTATTATATTAGAATTGTTATTCCTGATTTCTATCTTGTTACTTGTTATAGTTGAGTTCCAGCCTGTTGGGACTTGGGACTCTTATCTTATCCTTTATTTGTTAGAGTTTAAGTTGTTTAGGGCACCCTAAAAGGAGAGAACAGCCTATCGGTTCCTTATTGCTGTTTTTCTTTTCTATTGAAGTTGTTAATACTTGTTTCTATAGGCTGAAAGGTTTTCCTAAGGCCTATATGATTCAGGTCTACTAGTAGTCTATTTCAGCACTTGTAAGGCTCAAAGAGCCCACTGTTTTCTGAATAAAAAGAATAGCTTGTTGCCTCCATCGAATTCTGTGGTGATTCTAACCAAGCTCTATGGTGGTGAAGGGTGATTCCATGGTACATATCCTTTCTCATTCTATCTTCTTCTTCAGTTCACAGGTCAGTTATTTATATCCGTTTTGATTCAATTCAAGTCTGCTTTCAGAGATGTATTCTGTAGTCCCTGCTGGGTATTTACTGATCAATACCATTATTATTTCATCTTCTGAAATCTGTTTAAGATAAGTACAGTATTGGTGCCGAATTCCGTCCAAGTTGAACTTTTCTTGTTCAACTAGGATACCTTAATACCTAGTAATTAGACCATCACATTTTGTTAACATTTTACTAGAGTATTCGTCTCTGTTAAAAGATCCTTCTATCTGTTTTCAGACCAAATCTGACCATTGGATAACTGGTTTATGAGAATCCCCTGCAATCTGGTTCTACGGTTCTGTTAAAGTAATCCTTGTTCAGAAAGGATTTAATCAAAGCTCAGAATCTGCCATTAGATTAATCTGAAATTTTGATATCTTGCTTATCTCTATTAAACTAGCCTTCGATCAGAATTCTGTTCAAATCTGAGTTTTTGATTTGGTTTGGTGGGATGTCTCTTTTGTCTTAGAAATTTTCTTAAGTCTCTGATTCTGGTTGGTAAATGGTTTCTGAAACCTACTTGTTACTTGTTAGGTGGATCTAACCCCATCATACTCTTCTTCAACAGTAAAAAAAAAAAGAGCATTTGATGCAGATTCATCACCGAAATAGACTTGTTTTATTAGGAATAAGTCAAGGGTTGGGTTATATACAAGTTTGGCCTTTGATCTCATGGGTTTTCTATGTAATTGGTCACTTTTATGGACCTAACGTATGGGTAATAGGGTTGCATACGGGATTAGTTGTTTTAGTTCCATACTTAGTTTTATTTTGGTGTTTTTGTTCATAAATTGAACCGGTTCAACCAATGGTTCCATTTAAGTGATTTTAGCAGTTTTCTTTTTAGTGTTTAGTAGGGCTGGATTAGGACTCTGTTTTGAGTCTATTTCAATTTCCTAGTCAGTTTAAGTTACCTAATAGGGTAAGGATTGGGTTAGGCCTTTCTTTTTTAGTGTAGGAGTCTATTTTTGAGTCTTTTATATAAGGTTGTAAGGGGGCAAGTATTGAACACGAATTTTGATATTAATGAAAAGCTTTTTGCTGCTCTTCTTTTCCATTGAAGATTTTTGTCTTGTGTCTGATCAAGGCTAGTGAGATTGGTGTTTGATCCAATCAACACCTTGCGGGGTGAAGTCCGGGTGGTTCGTTCAAGCTCTCTTTGTTCTTTTGAAGCCCTACTTTCAAGTTCAATTCAAGTTTTGATTTTTATTCAAGATCTACAATCAAACAAGCTGCTGCCAAGGAAATTCTGCAACAACAGTAAGTTTGAATCATCCCCATCCCCTAATATTCTTCTTCTAATCCTCTCACAGCCCAAACCTTAAGATTCCCCCTTTTGTTTTCAATTTTCCCAATACCTAAATTCTGCCCGGACCAAACCAGCCAGCCAAACCACACCAAACTTTGATCTAATTCTCCTCTCATATTAAGGAAAACTGGATCCAAGTTGCTCCCTCATCTGACCATCATAAACCCTAAAAATTCTTTTTTCCTCTTTTCAAAACCTGAAACCCTAACCCTAACCTTGCTGCTGATTTTAATTAAAAGGCCTAGACTTGTTAAAACTAAACAAGACCTTCACTGGAAGACTCCCCTACATCAACTTAGCATAACCCTAGGTCCCATCAAACCCTAACCCTAATTTAACCAAAAACACCTATTTTGACCTATTCGAACTATACCCTGTTCATGGCAGATGCTGGTTTACTGGCTTCTAGTTGGTCCCCTACCAATCTAGAACTACATTAGCATCCCAATGCACTAGGCTCCCACTACTGCAGGGTCTGGGAGGGGCAAAAGTATGCAGCCTTACCCCCTGCTTCACAGGAGAGGCTGTTTCCAATTTCTTTTTCAACAGTCCAAATACATAATAAATTGGACAATTAGCGATCGGTGTCACAGAATCTATATTGTTCGAAACCTTCAAAATGGTGATATCAAACTCCATAGCATGTGGCAGACATCTAATAGAAACCAAAGATATAATAACAATACGAATATGGACATACACACACACACATAAAAAGGAAAGTACTTGATATGAACATTATTACATACAAACAGAAAGTAGTACCAAGCAACCAACAAAAAATACACCAAGGCCTTTCAGTTGCAACATGTTTTGAGTCTGAAATAACAAAATGTACATCCAACTCAAATATTTTTAGTAGCCATATAAAAAACAATTCAGTGAAATGCTTTATGACTATACATGATTTAGAAATTAAAAGAACCCAATTCTCCTGATTTGTGTAAGAAGAATGAATTTTCACCTGGCATGACATACTTCCCAGTGGCATCAAGCACGGTAACATCATCACCAACCTGTGAACAGAAAATAAATATTTTCAGATTCAAAATAACTTATATCATTAAGTAAACTAGTCTCCAGAATCCATAGTGATGTAGTGATAACCACAGCACTACGAAAGAAGCCTAATAAATCCATCTTAGGTACAGAGATGCATATACATACCAGACTAACAAAATAGTAGAACTGTAAATACGTATCCAAAAGGCTTCGAGTCAATTTCCAGTTGAGGCCTTGGACCTGGCCTTGCAAGGCATGATCCAACTTTATACTTATTTAAGCATATTTGTTTATATAGTATTTAATATTTAATAAGTATTTGCACCATTTTTCTTTTTGGTACGCTAAATGCCAGTCATGGAGTATATTCCATACAGATTAGTATAGATTTGCGAGGATTGTATCAAACTGTGAAACTCTGTGCTGAAATTCAGGCTCCGCCCAGGCCAACCCAGCCCAATTTTCTGAATTTTGGCATGGGCTGAGCACCATCCGGATAAGCTGTGACGCAGTAGAAGAAGGGTGGGCTAGATTTCATTCTAGCACAAACGACCTCGCATCCACAAGGTAGAAGAAAAGGGACGAAAAACGTCAATTTTTCAATAAAATTCAGAATGCCTCTTACAAACCCTAAGACAACTGAAAGAAGAAATATAAGAATTACAATAGAGATCAAACCTAGAAGGATGGAATAAGATTGGCTCGATAAGGGGTTGAAGAGAGTCTTTTGGATGTAGAAGTTCTCCGGCAATGCCTCCTCCCCCTCCGGCAGCCCTGATTGCTGCCTACCCTGCTGCTTCACCCCTTGCACCATCCACCTCCCCTGCAGGCTGCAACAACCTCTCCCCCTCCTTTCAGCCAAGCCCTTGCTCTTCGTAACCCCCCTACCATTGCTGCCTACCCCTCTGCTTCATCCCCTGTACCACCCACTAACCCTGCAATAACCTCCTCTTCTCCTCCATCCAGCCCTGTCCATGCCCAACGCAACCCACCATCCACCACTTGGAGCTCCCTCTTCTCCAGCAGCTCCTCAGCCACCACTAACAGACACTCCCTACATTTTGTCCCTCCTTCCATCGTCGACGACTACAGGGTTGGCTTCTGCCCCCAGGGCCTACTTGATGACGAGCTCTCCAAATGGCAGTGCTGCCTCGTGGGACACTTCCTTGGCGCCCGTCCACCCTTCCATGTCGTCAAATCCTCTCTGCAAAAGCAATGGCGTGCGGCAGGGGCTGTCTTCACCTACCTACTATCCAGCGGCATCTTCATCTTCAGGTTCTCCGACGATTCCGACAAGTCTCAAGCCTTGGAGGGTGGTCCATGGCTGGTTGGCAAGAAAAGGATCTTCCTCCGGCAATGGGACCATCGCTCCTCTCTCAACAAAATCGACCTCAAGTCCATCCACATCTAGGTCAATCTGCCAGGTCTTCCCTTCCACTATTGGTGTGCCTCTGGGCTCACTATCGTTAGATCGACCATCGGCAACCCTCTCTTCTCCGACGAACGCACCAAGAAAATGGATCATCTCTCCTTCGCTCGTATGTGTATGGAAATTACTGCAGATGATCCTCCCCCTGATTTTGTCACCACCTAGGAAGAAGACGGCCACTCCTTCTCTCAAAGGGTTACCTACGAGTGGCTGCCTCACTACTGCTCCATCTGCAAATCCTTCGGTCACCCTTCGAAGCAATGCCTCCCTGGCCCTTTAGGCACTTTGGCTCCTTCGTATCCATCGACCACTGCTTCAGCCCCTTTGGTTGAAGAAGCAGCCGATGTTGATGTCACTGCAGCAACGTTGCTTACTGTAGAGGAGAAGGAAGACACTGTCGCAACCACAGTGGAAGACGACGTCGCTGCTTCGATTCTTGTTCAGGCGAAAACAGCATCTGTGGCCGACAAAGCTCAGGTGTCTGAAGGCTCTCTGAAACTCTCCGGTGGCCAGAAAAAAGAGAGGAACCATCACCGGAAAAGCAACCATGACTCCGATGAGGTTCCCAGCCATGGCGACTCTCCCAATGCCTACCTACCACGCAGATCCACTGACGTTGACCACAACAGATTCACGGTACTTCAGTCTCTCGATCTTGGTGCTGATGGAGATGTTGCAGCCTCGATTGCTCCTCTTGAGCCCTGGTTGAGCTGCGATACCGATCTGCAGGCTCCCCCTGCTGATACACCTGCTAATCCCCGTTTGCCATCGTCCTGTTCTCCTTCCCCTTTTGGCAATCCAAACCCCACTTTTTCCCTTGATAACCAAACCCCTTCATCGCTTTTCACGAGGTCCTCTTTTCCCAATAAGAAACACCCCCCTCTCCATGTGTCCCATCTAACCACCACACACCCCCTTTTGTCCCATCTCAAGTCAACACCTAGTCAGACCCGACCCATCAACCCGCCCACTCAACCCACCGAACCCATCTTACCCATCCAGCCCATTTAACTTATTCCAAAACACCTTACCCCTTCTGGCCGAACCATAAAAAACCAGTTCCTGATCCACCAGCTGGTCCCTCCTTGGCCCATCGCCCTTCACCCTTGTTCCTTTCCTCCCCCTCCTCCCCTCTGGTTTGCTTTCCCCCCCTGAGACAGTACCGCCTGAGACCCTGCAGTGTTCCCTCGGGGTCTCGGGTTAGTTCCACCGCTGGTTTGCTGCCCCCTCCCCCCCTTTGCTCATGATCCCTTGGACCATTTGGAATGTCCGCGGCCTCAACGCCCCGGCCAAACAAGCAGAGATTCGTGACCGTATCAAATCCTCTAAATCCACCCTTTGCTACCTCCTTAAAACGAAGGTTCTTGAACCCAATTCTTCTCGCATTGCTCACTCTCTTACCCCCTCATGGTCCTTCCTCTCCAACTACACCCACTCTGCAAATGGCCGAATCTGGATTCTCTAGGATCCCTCCAAATTCCATATTTCGGTCTCCTCCGCCTCCCCCCAATACCTTCATATTAGCATATTTGATCATCTTCACAATCATCTTTTCTTCTTCACCATGGTTTACACTTTTAATCGTCACCTGGATCGACTCCCCCCTCTGGGATGATATCCGTTCCATTTCTCTGTCTGTTGGTTCTGCCCCCTGGGGCATGGGTGGCAACTTCAATGTTGTCCGTTATAGTCATGAAAAGTTGGGTGGTTCCCCCATAGATCACCAAGCTATTGACGCCCTCAATTCTTGTTTCGAGGATGCTAGGCTAAACGACCTTAGATGGTCGGGTGCTGAGCTTTCTTGGCACAATAAGCGCTCAGGCCTTAACAGAGTAGCTTGCAAGCTCGACTGTGCCCTCGTCAATGATCCCTGGCTCTCCTCCCTTCCTTCTCTTATGCCTTCTTCGACCTCCCCAGCCTCTCTGACCACTCCCCCATCTCTCTCTTTGTCCTCCCCTACTTATCCTTTGGCCCCAAACCCTTTAAGTTTTTTGACATGTGGTCCTCCCATATTGGTTTCCTTCCTATTGTTCAAGCTGCTTGGGATCTTCCTGTCCAGTCCTTCTCCTCCCCTCTCCTTGCCTTCTCAAAAAAACTCAAAAATGTCAAATTAGCCCTCAAATCTTGGAATTCTTCCATCTTTGGAAACATCTTCTCCCGTGTCTCCTCTTGTCGTGACACCCTCTCCTCCATCCAGTCCCGTCTCCAGTCCGACCCCCTCAACTCCTCCCTCGCTGAGGAAGAGATCCTTGCTGCCTCTGAGTTGTCCTCCTCTCTCTCTCAAGAGGAGAGTTTCCTCAAACAAAAATCCCGGATTAAATGACTTGAGCTTGGCGACTCGAACACAACCTTCTTTCACCGTTCCCTCAAAGCCAGATCCAACTCTAGCTCCGTTCTCTCTCTTACCTCCTCTGATGGCTCGGTTCTTTCCTCTGTTGATGCTATCAAATCCGAAGCTGTGGCCTACTTCACTGGTATCTTTTGCCCCCCCTCCACCACCCAATCCTCCATCCCGGACGACCTAATCAACAAATTCGTTCCTTCCCAGTTCCCACCTCTTCAACTCCCTCTGCTCCATCCCCTCTGACTCTGAGATTGCCTCTGCTGTTCGCTCTCACAAGGCTAGTAAAGCTCCAAGCCCTGATGGCTTCAGTATGGGGTTCTTCTCCACTTGTTGGGACATCATCGGTGCTGAGCTTATTAGTGCCATCAAGAGCTTTTCTTTAACCCCCACCAGATCCAAAGCATCAATCACACCTTTCTCTGCCTCATCCCAAAGTCTTCAAGAGCCTCTTCCATGCCTGACTTCAGACCCATCTCCCTCTGCAACCTCCTCTATAAGTTCATTGCCAAAATTCTTGCCAACCGCCTTCAACTTGTCATCGACTCCCTTGTCAGCTCCAACCAGTCCGCCTTTATCTCCGGGAGAAGCATCACGAACAACATTATCCTTTGCCAAGAAATTGTTCGAGGCTTCCACCACAAATCCCTCTCTCCTTTAGCCCTTTTGAAGATAGATATCCACAAAGCCTTCGACTCCATCCATTGGGATTTCATCTCCCAAGTCCTTCTTAAGATGTCCTTGTTAGGTTTTAGAGTAGATGGAGAAGAGAAGAAAAAAGCTCCAAGAGAGCAAAGAGAACAAACAAGATTCTTGGGGAAATCTGTTATATCTCTAAAACAAGAGACAAACAAGTTTATATTGAAAAGAATGTAAAATTACACTGGTGCCCTTTGGCCTAATACAAATGAAACAAAGAGTACATAAGTAGGGGTTATGTACATATATACCCCTAATGTAACTATTCTTAACACTCTCCCTCAAGCTGGGTGGTATATGTCATACATACCCAGCTTGTCTAACATAAAACTGAAGTGATGAGAACTAAGACCTTTGGTGAAGATGTCAGCCACTTGTTCATTGGTCTTCACAAAAGGAGTACAAATAGTCCTAGAGTCTATCTTCTCCTTGATAAAGTGTCTGTCAACCTCAACATGCTTGATTCGGTCATGTTGAACCGGATTGTGAGCAATACTGATAGCTGCCTTGTTATCGCAGTATAAACTCATAAGCTCGGTTGTCTCAAAACCCAATTCTTGAACAAGTTTCTTTAACCACAAGATTTCACACACACCATGAGCCATGGCTCTAAATTCTACTTCAACACTTGACCTTGCTACTACAGGTTGCTTCTTACTTCTCCAGGTGACTAAGTTTCCCCCAACAAAAGTACAATATCCAGAAGTGGACCTTCTATCCGAAATAGATCCGGCCCAATCAGCATCTGTATAAACTTCGATTCTCAAGTGATCATTCCTAGAGAAGAGAAGACCCTTTCCAGGACATGACTTCAAATATCTGAGGATCCGATAAACTGCAGCAAGATGTCCCATCTTGGGTGCATGCATAAACTGACTCACCACTCCAACAGCATAAGTTATGTCAGGTCTGGTGAGGGAGAGATAGATTAGCTTGCCTACTAATCTCTGATACTTTTCAGCATCTACAAGAGGTTCACCACAATCTTCCCCTAGTTTGTGGTTCTGCTCAATAGGGGAGGATATTGGTTGCATCCTAAGTAGCCTGTCTCTGTAAGTAGATCAAGAACAAACTTCCTTTGGCACACATTGATTCCTTGCTTGGATCTTGAAACTTCAATGCCCAAAAAATACTTCAATGGACCGAGATCTTTGATCTCAAATTGCCGAGCCAAATAAAGCTTACGTTTTGAGATTTCAACTTCACTGTTTCCCGTGACCACAATGTCATCAACATAAACAATGAGAGCTGTAGTGGTGCTGTCCTTCCTTTGTATAAACAATGTGTGATCAGCTTGACTTTGAGTATACCCACTTTGTAGGAGGGCTTGTCTAAACCTCTCAAACAAAGCCTTAGGAGACTGTTTGAGTCCATAAAGAGCCTTCCTAAGACGACAAGCTTTCCCATTGCCACCAATATACTTGAACCCAGGAGGATGATGCATATATACCTCTTCTTCTAGGTAACCATGTAAGAATGCATTTTTCACATCAAGCTGGTACAATGGCCAATCAAGATTTGCAGCCACTGAGAGAAGTACACGGATGGAGTTGTGCTTGGCCACTAGAGCAAAGGTCTCTTGATAGTCAATGCCATACACTTGTGTATAACCCTTGGCGACAAGTCTTGCCTTATACCTCTCCACAGTACCATCAGACTTGAACTTGACCGTGAAAACCCATCTGCATCCAACAGGGATTCTCCCTTTAGGGAGCTCAACTAGGTCCCAAGTGTGATTTTTCTCAAGAGCCAACATCTCTGTGTTCATTGCTTCTCTCCATTTCGGATCTGCTATAGCCTCTGCTACATTCTTGGGAATAGATATGGAAGAGATAGCCACAGAAAAGGCTATACATGTAAGGGAGATAGAATCATAGGAAACAAACTTTGCAATTGGATTAGTACATGCCCGAGTTCCTTTGCGGTGGGCAATAGGAAGATCCAAGTCTGAGGGTAGAGAAGTAGGAGGTATACCTGTCTCAATGAGTGAAGGCTCAGGATGAGGAGACGAAGAAGGGTTTTGGCCAGTCTTCTTTATAGGAAGCCATGTAGCCGAAGTTCTCCAGTCCTTCGTATACACTAGTAACTCCCCCTGTTCTCTGTTCACTTGTGCACTAGGAGGCTCCCCCTCAACCACATTATCCACAGAGGGCTCCCCTTGATAACAGTATCCACAGGACTTTTCTTTCCCCTGTCAATTTGAAAAGGCGAAATGGGAACAGGAAGGAGAGGGGAACAGAAACAAACTCGGGAACCTCTTCACCCTCACCACCACCAAGAGATGAACACTCCCCCTGAAGAGGTGACTGAAAATATGGAATAGTTTCAAAGAAACGGACATCTTTAGAAAGAAGCCACCGACGAGTAGGGGGATGATAGCATTTATAGCCTTTGGAGGTGGAGGAATACCCAAGAAAGAGACACTTGAGAGCCTTAGGGTCCAACTTAGTACGGGCAGATTTACTAATATGGACATAGTAAATACACCCAAACACCCTAGGTGGAAGGGAGAAGGAAGAAGAACAGGGAGGTAACACATCAAGGGGAACTTTAAAGTTCAAGACACTGGATGGCATGTGGTTGATAAGAAAGACAGCAGTTAATATGGCATCTGACCAAAAAGTTTTGGGAATATGCATAGTAAACCAGAGAGATCTAGCCACTTCAAGGAGATGGCGATTTTTGCGTTCAGCCACCCCATTTTGTTGGGGGGTATCTACACAGGCCACCTGATGAATAATGCCATGGTCAGAAAAAAAGGTTTCCAAACCACTATACATATACTCCCCACCTTTGTCAGAACGGACAACTTGGATTCGAGTTTGAAATTAGGTATACACTAACTCATAAAAATTTTTAAATGTAACATAGACATCACTCTTGTGTTTCAACAAGTACACCTAAGTAACCCGAGAATAGTCATCAATGAAGGAAACAAAATAGCGGAAGCCACGCAAAGAAGTAACAGGGGAGGGTCCCCAAACATCAGTATGAATAAGATGAAAAGGTGAAGTAGATCTATGACCATTAGATGTATAAACTGTTTTACAACTTTTGGCAAATAGACAAGGTTCACAATGAAAACCATGTGTGACAGGAAAAGAAGAAAATAAATGAGGCAACAATTTCCTCATAACAGAAAAAGAAGGGTGGCCCAAACGACGATGCCACAACAAAATATCCTCCTGATTACATCTACCTCCTTGCCCATAAACATAGGATTGAGCTTGCACAACAGGGGAAGTACCAGTATCCAAAACATATAAGCCGTTAGCTTCACGACCACGGCCAATCACCCTCTTTGTCACCAAATCCTGAAAGAGACAATGAGTAGGGAAGAAAGTGACAAAGAAGTTCAAGGATTTAGTCAATTGGCTAACGGAAAGAAGATTAGTAGCAAAGTTGGGAACATGAAAGACAGATTTCAAGGGTAAACAAGGTGTAACCCGGATATCTCCCTTACCAGAGATAGAGGAGAAGGAACCATCAGCAATTTTTACCTTATCTTTCCCGGATTAGACAGAATAGGAATTATAGAGCTGAGACCTACCAGTCATGTGATCCGTGGTACCCGAGTCAATGACCCAAGGTATGGTGCCGGAGGAGGAAGAGGCCTGTAGTGCCGTGGAGGTAGGAGTAGCAGAGGACCCATCCAAGTGGGCTACAACTCGACGAAATGCAGCAATGTCTTCTTTGGACAGAGATGATGAATCAGCCTCAAGGACTCCAACATGAGCCTTAGGGGCCTTCTTCCGCTGTCCCTTCACTCCCCCTGCAGAACTAGGGGAAGGCTTCCCATGAAGATCCCAGCAAAAATCCTTTGTGTGCCCAGATTTGCCACAATGGTCACAGAGGAATCGGCCCTTCGTAGAGCCCTTAACAGCCCCCTTATCAGCTCCCTTAATGGAGTCCTGAAGGGTGGAAGAAACAAGGGCAGAACGCTCAACAGTGGGGTTAGTAGTAGTCCCCATGGCACCCCTACGGGTCTCTTCACTCTGTAGATATCCACAAACCTCCTCCAGTGAGGGAAGACTTGGTCGGCCAATGATTTGTACCCTAAAAGGTTCAAATTCAGAATTAAGGCCACCAAGGAGGAACAGAACCCTCTCTTTCTCAAACAGCCGGTGCACCTTGACCTCATCCTCAGGACACAATTGCAGATCCCTATAATGATCATACTCCTCCCATAGGCCCATGACAAGACTATAGTAATCAGAAATGCTCCTATCACCCTTACGAAAGCTAACAATCTGTTGGAGGAGTTGGTACACCTTTGTAGAATCCCCAACTCTATTAAAGATACGAGCCACACTATCCCAAATGACCTTGGCAGTCTCCTTGCCCATAAACCTCCTGGCAATCTCAGGCTTCATGGAGAAAAGAAGCCAAGCCATCACAAGAGAATTCTCCGTGTCCCATTTAGGATACCCTTGCTCGGTAGGAAGAGGAACTTTGATGCTGCCATTTATGTACCCCATCTTCCCCCTACAACGAAGAATCAATTTCATGGATCGGGACCAATCAAGGTAATTGGTATTGTCCAACTTGACAATGGGAAGCTGCACATTGGGGTTCTCATATGAAAGGACTGGGGTGGATGCAGCCGTAGGGTCCGCAGATAATGGCAGGTCTGTTTCAACATTTTTGTCACCCATATTGACCCGAAATCAAACACAGGAAGGGTCCAAATAACAATACTTCAAGCCCAACAACAGTTCCTCAAACACAGCAGTCAAAAACAGAGAAAAAACAGAGGCAAGGACTGAAAAAAGGTCTGTAAAACTTCAACCAATCAACAAACTGCAGCGGAATGACAAAGACAAACCTTCTCCAGCAGAAAATGATGCCAAGTAGCCCAGAAAAAACAACCAACAAAGCTCTACTGACGAGCTATGTCACTTCAAGGACCACAGCTGGCGGAAAAATTGCAGAAATAGGTCTGGCCGAACTTCAACTTTTGCTCTTTGATGCTTCGAATAAGCTTGAGATGTTCAAAGGAGAAGAAAGGGGACTTCCAAACGAAGCTACAGCCTCTGGTTGCTCTCCATTTGGATGCCAAACAAACAAGAACCAGCTTTGTGAAGATACAGCAGGTTACCTTTGAGTCCAGCAATGAAGGCTAGCCCTAGTCTTCCAAGCAACCTTTAAACACCTTCAAACTCCAGGAACAAACAGCTCTGATACCATGTTAGGTTTTAGAGTAGATGGAGAAGAGAAGAAAAAAGCTCCAAGAGAGCAAAGAGAACAAACACGATTCTTGGGGAAATCTGTTATATCTCTAAAACAAGAAACAAACAAGTTTATATTGAAAAGAATGTAAAATTACACTGGTGCCCTTTAGCCTAATACAAATGAAACAAAGAGTACATAAGTAGGGGTTATGTACATATATACCCCTAATGTAACTATTCTTAACAGTCCTTCCCTCCCACCTTTATCAACTAGATCCACTTCTGCATCTCCACCCCTCGCTTCTCCGTCCTCCTTAATGGCAGCCCAACTGGTTACTTTTCCTCCTCTGTTGGTATTCGTCAGGGCTGCCCCCTTTCCCCCTTCCTTTTTTGCCTTTCCCTTGAGGTCCTCTCTCGTAGCATCCAGTCCAAAACAGACCTCCACCTCATCCCCCCCATCCCTAAGTGCAAGCCCACCAACCTAACCCACCTTGCTTTCGCTGATGACCTCATGATCTTCTCCAAGGCTGAACCCCACTCCCTTGAGTCCATCATGTCTTCCCTTCACCTTTTCCAGGGGCTTTCCGGTCTTCACATCAACCTCCTTAAAACCCAAATCTTCCTGGCTGGTGTTCCCGATACCACCAAAGCTTCCCTCTCCGCCATCACCGGCTTTTCCCTTGGCACCTTACCCGTCCGTACCTTGGCCTCCCCCTCATATCTGCTAGACTTTCAGCCCACCACTGTAACCCCATCCTTGATCTCCTCCGTAAGAGGCTGCAGCTTTGGAAAACCAAACTTTTATCCTATGCAGGTCATCTGGAGCTCATCAGATCGGTTCTTCAGTCTTGCTACATCTATTGGAGCGGTGTTTTCGGCCTCCCCAAGGCTACCATCAAGGCTGTCGAATCTATTATGTGTGCTTTCCTATGGAAAGGTGTGGATTCAGCTAGGTTCCTCCACCCCAAGAGCTGGTCTTCCATTTGCACCCCCAAATCTGAAGGAGGTCTTGGTCTCAGAAGGATTAAAGATTTTAACATTGCTGGTTCTATCAAGCTGTTATGGAAGCTCCTCACCAACAAATCCAACATTTGGACTTCCTGGGTGTACGCGGGGCCTCTCCGTAGAGACTCTATCTGGACTGTCAGCTCAGTGCCAGACTCCTCCTGGGTTTGGCGTAGAATCCTCCAAGTGAGGCATATAGCTAGGGGCGCTATATCTTGCAGGATCGATGATGGGTTGCGAACCTACCTCTGGCTCGACAATTGGCATCCTTCAGGTGTCCTTGCTTCCATTGTCAGCTCCCGTGCCATTTATATTTCCGTCCTGGATAGGCTTCCATCATCGCCAGAGGCTCTTGGTCCCCCCTCCCCTCGCAGATCTTTGGAGCTTCCTCCCCCCTATCCCCCCTGGTCACCGAGGCAGAGGTGACACCATCTTGTGGCTTCCTTCCCCCTCAGGCAGTTTCAGTTCCCACTCCTCTTAGAACATGGTTAGACATAGAGGGACCCCCTGTCCTTGGCATAAAGTTGTTTGGTTTAAAGGGCACATCCCTCGTTAGAGCTTTACCGCTTGGCGCGCCCTAGCAAACTGCCTCCCAACCCAAGCATTCCTCATACATCGCCACATGCAAGTCTCCCCCAGCTGCTGCCTTTGTTGGAATGGACACGAAGATGCCGACCACCTATTCTTCACTTGCCCCTTTGTTGCCTCCATCTGGAACCGTGTTCTTCGCCACTGCTGGCCTGCTCAAAGAACGCCGCTGCCCCTCTCCAGAGAATGGGTTTGGATTGATATGACTTTCGGAGGCAACTCGATTTGTGATTCGGTTGGCAAGCTTGCCTTTTGTGCCACTATCTCCACATTTGGATGGAGCGTAACCTTAGAAGATGGACGTCCAACTCCCGCTCTTTCGACAAGATTTGGAAGGCCATCTTCTTTGATGTTTCATCTCCAGCTAGTTCCCTCCCCCTGGCTGGTGTTAAGGATACCCCAAGGAACAGGCTCATTGTTGTCTCCTGGGGTCTTCCTACCTCCATTTTGCGCCCTAGCTAGTCTCTAGCTTCAGTTTGTTGTTGGCCCTTGGGCTTGTATATTCCCTCTCCTTTCTTCGTAATTAAATTTTTATTCATCCAAAAAAAAATCCCTAAGACGACCTTTTATAAAGGTCAATACAATTCAAAATTTAAAAAGTACGCCAATAATTCAAAATTCAAAAATTGCGCCAAAATTCAAATTTCAAACTTTGGCGGGCCTTTTCGCTTTCGAAACGCGCCCGGATGGCCAAAATAGGGCATACGTCATCGCCAAAGGCTGTGTGTCCTGTAGAACTCGTCGAGACCTTCGAAACGGCATATGATTCGACCCCTCTTGTTTAGTACCTCTGACCACTCCGAGTGGTTTTCTGGTCCAGCCGGTTCAAGTACTCTTCTGATATCCCCTCTACATCAAGCTGGGTTGGGCTTGGGGTATAGCCTTGGTCTGGCTAGGATTTGACACCAACCCGGCTCAAGTTGCCCTAGTATAGGGTAGGGTTATGGTTATAAAAATGAGGTAATAGAAGAAAAAAGTGGAAAATATGATCAAGAAGTGTTCCGAGGAACCAGTTCGGTAAGTTGGATTTATATTTTTAAGCTTTTCAATATAACTTCTTCCTAGATTGCAGGGGTATTTTTTGGTATTTTCAGTTCAACATTTTGGGGTCAGATTATTTTGTTTTACTTTTATGATTTATCTTACTTTAAAGGCCCATTGGGATCCTGTATTGGAATCCAAAGGAAAAGAAACAAAAGAATTAAGAACTGAAATTGAATTTTGGAACTGGTTTTCTTTCACTGACGTTAAGTAAAGAATTTGAGCAGGTAGATCTGCCACAGCAGGTGAAATGGGGCTGAAAGGTAGACATGAAGATCCCTCTACTCGCATCTCAAATTTTAGACCAATCCTGGTGAGTTTGCTAACTAGAAAAACAAGGAATTGAAAAATCTGGGACTACAAGAGGATGCACAGGACAACAGTGGAGGTGTGGTAGGGGATGGCATTAGATGGGAGGGTAAATGGTTAATTTGGGGCTGAAATTTCACACAATGGCCTTTTCAGACCATTCGCTAGATTTCCTATGGTCAGATTTGCCACATCACTCTTCCACACAGCAAAACTGGGAGTGCTTGCTAAGGATATTCTATCCTAGAAGGCCGTGTGGGAAACTGTTCTCCTTGAATTTCATGCTTTCTACAAGTTGTAAACTATAACAGCCCTTTCTTTGAAGAAACCATCTTTTGCCTTTTTCTTCTTCTTTTTTTCCCCCTCCTTTGTTGATAAAGAGATTGAATTCTATTGAGATGAGAATAAGATGCTCCAAGAAGACAGCCTTTCTAGACTGTATAGAGTAGATAGAAGCCCCATTAAGTACAGAGTTTTATCTAAACCTTTGTATCCTTCATATCACATACTTGTTAACATATTCTCGTATCACATACCTGTTAACATAATCCACACAAACAGTTGTCTTATCACCAGCCAAAGCAACATTTAGTATCTACAAAGAGTATCAAGTTCTCAATTCCTCCATTAGCAAAACATGAGCAACAAGATTGCCTTCAAAAGCAAATTATAATTATTCTACAAAAATTATTTGTTCCCTAGCAATTTTACTTCAGATGAATGAGAAAAACAGCAGAAGTATATTAGGCAAACTTGTTTGTACCCTACACTGTCTAACTATTCTAAATATTCAGTCACTTCTATAGAGCAAATTATAAAGGAAGAGGATTCTCCCATCCCTAACCCCTATTTAGTCCTTAAAAATACATATGGACAATCTTTTTCCACTCTTTCTGGTCATCGCCCAAAAAAAAAATGAAGAAAAAAAAAGGTATACCTTATATTTATGAATTTGATAAGTATAAATATAAACTATATTCCCTATGACACCAAATACTGTAGAAAAGTCATATCATAAGAAATAAATTACTGAATATGGATAATCATACAATCAAGCTTGATTGGCGTCAAAGAGAGAGAGAAGAATCAAACACCCTGATACAGATTTTTCCAACTATATAGGAAAATCTCTAACCTAACATATTTTTGGGTTACCTGTTTTCCTTAACTATTTGTAATCATGCACATCCACACACTTTCTTAATTTAAAAAAAAAAATCAAACAACTGTCAAAGAAATACTTGCCTAATTCATTTACCATAAGATTGTAATGTATCATTACATTGGAGAATGGTTGAATATCGGATTTGGATCCTCTGCGGCCTGGGGTTGAGCGGCCATCGTGCTGCGCTCAACTCAGAGGCCACCACGTGGATTTCATGCAATTCCAATGGTTGGTAGACAGCAGATCGGAATTTTTGAATTTTGAGCTGTAATTTTGAATTTTGAATTTTGAATTGAACTCGTCTACCAACCATTGGATTTGCATCAAATCCATGTGGTGGCCTGTGAGTTGAGCGCAGCACGATGGTCGCTCAACCCCAGGCCGCAGAGGATCCAAATCCTTGAATATCTCAATACTAATGAATGTTCTTACCAGTCAAAATGTTGGGTAGTATAAATCACAGAAATAAATTAAAATTTGCAACTAAAATACTAAATACAATATAAAATGATAAAGAGGATACATTGATGTTAGGTTGTACAGAAACAATTATCCCATCCTCCACATAGACGTCGGCCACTTCTTGATGATGAGCATTTACAACAGTTCCTCCCTTGATCAGGAGCTTCGTCGTCGTCGATGATGACCCACATGATTCCGACTCTCCATACGCACAAAACTGTAAGTTTATTCAAATCACGATCCAAGAACCCAGAACTCAACTCAGCAATACAAATCGAAACCCTACAACTAAGAGATTAAACTTTTCAAACTTACCCCGTCCAGTTGGATCGATCTGGAGAACGGAAAAATGGTGAAGAGACATACTAAAACAGATAAAAGGCTATTTCGTTGAACTCTGTAATGCGAATCTATCGATCTTCCCTCTTTGATTTTCAGCCATTGGAGAGTGGATTGAAGCTTCGCCATCACTCGTCGAACACAGAGCTACGGAGTCTGATCTCTCACTCTCTACTCTCTCTCTCCTCTCTACTTAACGTCTTTGACCTTTGAGATGGATATTGACCAAGTCATCCGCCTGAACGAGACTATAGAATTATCACAGTTGTCCATTTGTTGGAGAAAATGGTAATTATGCTCCTAATCATAGCAAAAGAAACTTTGGGTTTAGCAGACCAAAATTTTCTTCTCATGAAGTTGGAACGGATACGCAATCAACTGAAAGGACAACTGAACCAATCAAGGGTTTACCCCCAAAACATTTTCGCATCTGTCTCGTCCCTTTTCCTGAATTGAAATTTGTAAACTTTATTTTTTCTTTTATCATATTTCTCACGCAATGAAAAGATGAAAATTATTGCATTTACAAGCCATAGAAAAATTGAAACAGAATCGATCGTGACGTCTCCGATTCGGATTTCAACTGATTGCTAACAACCATTTCTGACTTTGGTGATTCGATTCACATCAAATTGGATTAGTTCAATTCGACCGATTGTATTGTTAAGAATCTGTCGCCTGCAACTAGCAGAGAAGGTGATAAAGAGAGTGTAGAAGAGACTAAAATGGAGTACTTCACAGCGAGGTTAGCGTCTCCCCTTAGGATGTGATGAGAATGGTAATCAGATGCAGGTGAAGGCTCTGGTAGTCTGGTTTAATGAAATTCTTCAATTTCTAAATTCCAAGTGGACGTGAGGGCTCTGGTTTGAGGTTGACAAGAGTTACAGAACTGACAGATGCAGGTAGCTCAAGGAAGGTCCATTTTATTACAAATGAGCTCAAAGATTGTGAGGGATAACTTTTTGTTTCTTGGTACTGTACAGGGATATAATTGTACAACTAAATTTAAATCGGTTCGATTTTGATTTCAAAATCTGAAATCTTTTATCGGTTTTGTTCGATTTTGGTTTCAAAATCTGAAATCTTTATTAGTTCGATTCAATTTTGATTTCAATATCTGAAATCTTTATCGTTACAGTTCAATTTTGGTTTCAAAATCTGAAATCTTTTATCGAATCAGTATGCTTTTGGTTTCAAATCTGAAATATTTTATTGGTTCAGTCCGTTTTTTGTTTCAAAGTCTAAAATCTTTTATCAGTTTGATTCGATTTCGACTTCATGATTGAAATAATCAAACCTAATAAATTATATTCTTTTAATTTTAAAAGACTTTGATGTTGTAAAAAGCGAAGATAGAGCTGCCAACAAGGGTGATGGGTTCTTCCCATGGAACTAGTGAAATAGAAAATACAATTGACTCATTTAAGCGGTATTAATTGCAAAGGAGTTTGTCACGATGGTTGATCTACAATTCATGTAAACATAAAATAAATAGCACGATAAAACCATTGAATACAACTGGGAAAATCTAATTCAATAACCATTCACGTTATGGGCTTCCCCCATACCTCATATTATGTAAATTGGAATGCCTCGATAGTTACATGTACAACTTATCCTATCCGGAGTCATTGTACATGTGTTCACTATTGGGTGGATTGATTGTGCCCATTATGTCTCAATGCGGGATCAAACTTCTAATGCTTTCGGCCACCTAAGTGTCATGTTCATTCCTACCGGTTGACACATACTTAGGTCAAATACCATAAACATGGCATGATCATCAACATCATATGATTCATCTCCAGAGTCTTCCGCAGATGTGTCACTACTCTTCTTGGAAATGGAACTTCTTTTATTGAACTAGTGTTTTTTGGAGTTGTTATGAATTTTTTTTTTTTCTTTTCCTTTAATTTGTTTTTTCTTCTCTTTTTAATCATCACTCTCCTTTTTTCCTTTGTGGGATATACCTACAAAGTGTCCAACTTTGCCACAGTTGAAATACTCAAATGAGAGTGAATTTTTGTATTTGCCTATTCCCCTTTTCAAGGTCCTTGTAAAGTTTGTCGTGAATTAATGTGATTCCATCATCATCATCATCATTATTATCTTCTTCTTCTTCAATTTCAAACTGCTCCTTTATCTTCAATTTCTTCATAGCTTTGAAGGTTGCTTCTTTATCAAGACTTACCCTTTCCTAATTTCATCTCATAGGTCTTGAGAGTACCATGTACCTCATCAAAGGTGATTGTTTCCAAGTGTTTGGCCTCTTCATGACTGAGACTTTTGAATCATATTTGGGGAGTACAGATCTAAGGATCTTTAGGCATACATCAGAGTCTGTCATCTTCTCACCAACTCCTCTAATAGAGTTTACTATCTCATTGACTCTAACCATGTAACTATCAATGTTCTCATCCTCAATCATATTTAGGTTATTATATTGAGATTTGAAGATCTGTAGTTTTTGCCTTGTTGATCTTAGCATCCCCTTCATAGATGTTTTTCAATCTATCTTAGACATCCTTTGTAGTGTCACAATCCAACACCTTGGCCATGACAATTTCATCTAACCTAGGACATGATTGCATTTAATGCTCTAAGATTGTGTACATAGGTTCTCTTAGCCTTTGCATCTGTAAGTGGAGTAGTTGGTTCTATATATCCATTCACAATAGACTACCATACATCATACCTTAGAAAACCAATTTAGATCAGCATTCATCTCTTCCAGAGTGACTCCTTTCTTATGTCATTTGGGGATTATCAATGACTGTTTATTGAGGATCATCCTAGTATGATTTGTGATGGCAGTTATGAGCCTTCATATGGGGAGGCTGGTTGGGCCTTGGTTTTAATTATTAATAAAAGTTTTGTTTTTGGCTTCTATGAATTTTGCTAATTCAAGATATACCCAATATGCATAAGTTAGGGGGACGCTACAAGGATTGCAAAGTGCAATGTAAATGAGATGTTAAAGACATGTGAACTGATTGCAAGTATTTGGTGGAGTGGATCGATGAGCATCATTGTAGATGTTGATCTTGGGAGGTTTTTTGACTATTATTGGATGTGTTTCATACTTAAATCATCTTTTAATACTGCTAACTTCTTTAAAAAAGATCAATGTATGATATCAATAGCTCACCAGTTAGTATACAGGGCTAGGACTAATATACTTAAGGATTATCATATTATAGACTTAATTGTATTTCTTCTCTATTAGTAAGTTTTATGTTCTCAAAAAAAAAGAAAAAAAAGAAAAAAAAGAAGGACCATACACCTTGGATTATAAATTTGAACACATAGGCTCTCTGGAAATCTTTCAATAACATCCATATATATATATATATTTTTCTTTTTAAATTCGTTTGCTATTCATCATCTGGTTAGTTTAATATATGTAGTTTATGCTACCATATACTATTTCTTTTCTTTCTGATCAACAAGTACAAGAAGGAGCGGCCGTGGACTTAGCCTAGTGGTGCATGCACCTTGCTAGTGGTTTGCAAGGCCAAGGATTGTGTCTTGTAATGAGTCCACCTCCTGCACATAACAGTGTTGGTTGTCACTGCCCTACCCCCTGCACACCCCCATCTTGGGCCTCCCCCTTGGGTGCCCACCTAGTGGCTTATGGACCCTCAATAGAATGATAATAAAAACTACAGTAAGGAAGCTGACTGTAGAGGGGACCCTATCACCCTCTCCTTTTTCTCTTTCTTCCTCATATGAAATGGCCTCTATGGCTTCCTATTGATAAAACTGTTTTGTAGTTCCTCATTGATTTGCTCCCTATGCCGCTTGCACAAAGAACCCTCTTTCAGTCTCTAATTTTCACTATATAATAATGCATCTTATGATTAGTTTATTGGAGAGGGTTCTCGATGCTAGCAGCGTCAGGAGCCCACCAACGAGGATCCATAATGGTAGTTCTTTCAAGCTGCCAAAATTTCCCCTAGTTTATAAAATTTTCTCTGTTTGAACGATTAAAGCACAACTTTCCTTCAAACTAAGCAATGCAAGTAAAATACATTGGAGAAAGTTTTCCTTTACTCTAGACGAAGGAAAAAACACCTATTTAGGATTTCTTTTTCTTATTAGACGAAATCGAAACTATCTCCCAATCAACTTGTTCGCGAAGCCTATGAATTCACATGAAGCAAAACATCCATTAAAATGTCTAGCAAAAATCACAAGTGAGAGAGAATATGATATCGTAATGTAATTATGGCAGCGGAAAATACACAAGATAGAACACCTATCCGTTGTTCCAAAATCGTGTCTCCTGATGCTAGTCCAACTCCGGTCATCATAAATCCAGAGTCCGATCATCTACAAAAAAGTAACCGTAAACCCCAGTTCATAAAACCCGATTTCAGCCCTAAAAACTCCAAAACCGCCATCAATAACGGCTAAATTTAAAGGATGCTGTCAGAGACGGTTTGTAAAGGTTAAAAAGGCTTGACTGGTTCCAGTTCCACGAGGGGGCCCTATCTCCTGCCCTTAACTCCTCAAGAACAATACGCCATGTGGCATGTCGGATCCGATACTTGCGCTTCTCTTCGCCTTGGCCCTTAGGGCTTTCTGTCTCTCTCACACGACTTCCGTTTTGGTCTCCTCTCGTCCTTTCTTCTCACCTCTTGACACAAAAGACACGAAGGAAAGCTTCGAAGAAACAGAGCTTAACTTTGGAATCCCTTTCAGATTCAGACAGATATAGAGAGAGAGAGAGAGAAACTTAAAGAAATTGAACCATGAAGAGGAGAATTCAACTTCAAGGTCAACAACGATGGCGATGAAGAACCCATTTGACGGCGGTTTCTCATTATTGTAAAGGACTTGTTGAGTTATTGCCTTATTGGAACTTCAAAGTAAAAGAAGAAGAAGAAAACTGTTGAGAACGGCTTGGTTTGTTAATTTAATGGTGGCGAGGACTCGATGATCACCGCTTTCCTCCTCCACCACCACTGCAAACCCGATTTTGACCCATCAAGAGAGGATTCCTCAGAGCATGTCTGATTTGGTGGCCCGCACTGGTCGACATCAGCAGCGGTACGATGCCGGTTGTCGCCTCGTCGCCGGGTATGCAAATATAAATGCAAATGCGGAGACCCCTTTTTCTTTTTCTGTACCATTTGATTGCCCTTGATTTCCTGTATTTCCCCTTTAATTCGATAAGATATATTATGGGTTTGTGTTTGATGATTTTTTTTTTACCTTCAGCATTCTCTGAATCTGCCATTTGTTGTCGCTATCAATGCATTGTCGTCGTTATCATAGCTGTTGCTACTGCTCTTCATGGTTGTCTTCTTCAGATGAACCAATGCCCTTGATTTCAATTGGGAATCTTGGAATATTCTGTCTACCTAGATTTGATGTTTGACATAGTCATTGGGAATTTTTCCTTTTTATATTTCCCATTAAACATTCTATTGGTTGATTAGATTTTTATCTTCTTCCTTTTTGTCCCGTTCCAAAGAAGAACTATAGCCAGGACTCAGGAGCATCTGATCTATAATTCAACTGATCTTGACATCCACCTTTTGACAGTTTTATTTATATATTCATCTGGTTTGAATGGTTGCTTTTTCTGGAAAACAATAAATTGAAAGGCATCATAGTCCTGCCCTTGTGATTTCTGGCTGGAATCAGAGATTGTTATGGATACTTCCATCCAAGGTTCTTGTCCGGGATCTCAGTTGGATTTCATGCAATGCAATGATATTCTCTTTAATAAAGCAGTGAAAGAACGTCTACAGAAAGTGAATCCAACTTCTGGAAATCAGGAAATGTTCCTCATTGATGAGAGGGGAGCGAAACAAAATAGAAGGATTTGCGTTACATTGGTAGATTTTTCATTAGGATGAAGTGAAGGGATCTTCCGCACCTTATCGCATATCTGGATAGAGTAACTGTCTCCTTAGTTCATGTGTCATTAACTATCAGTGCGGGTGATTGTGTAGGTGTGAAATCAATTGACAATGGCCTCCATTTATCTTCTTTTGCCGATACACAAAGAGGATGAAGTGTATTACTTCGCTGGCTTAGTTTTGTTACTTTGGTCTAATAGAAGGCCTGTTTAGACTGTCATAGGACTACATGATGCTATGAAAGTCGATGAACAGAAACTTGGATAAAAAACCTTGATGCCTATGACAATGTCTCCTAGCATTTGTTCTTGGAGGAGCTAGAAAACTGGATCGATCTGTGGTTGTGATTCCTCCATTTACTATTCCATCCTTACTAATGGTTTCCTCACATTTGAAGCCATCATTTCAGTGCTTCTTGAGTCACTTTCTCCAATTGTGCTAGAAAAGAACAACTGTGACCCTAGAATCCTAGAGTCTGATGACACCCCAATACTTAAGAGTCTACACAAGGAATTCAGTCTCTATACGTATTGAGCAGCAATAGCAGCAGCAGCAGCCACACTGCTTCTGCCACGCCACCACCACCACCACCACCAGCACAACCATCACAGCAGCAGCAGCAACAACAGAAGAAGCCGCCGCTGCCACAGCAACAGAACCTGGCAGTAGATGTGGCATTGGCGGTGGCTGCCTTTGCTTCTTGCTGCTCGGGTTTTCAATGTTTCAAAACTGAAACCCTATTTTCTCCCCATTCTATTACGATACACACTAAATGATGAAATCAATGAAAAAGGAATAAAAAAACTGAAAACCAACTTATTTTGCTTAAAAAATGATATATTGTAGCTTACATACACAAAGCAACGATGTATGAGCCAATAAAAAATAGTGAATGGAGTGCATAAGCCACCATAAACTATAAGGGAGAGCCAGCTTTGAACATCTAACTTGGGAGTACCTTTCAATCCACAATTGAGTGGCTTAACTTTCAATAGCTAGTCTGATTTCGCAGTTGCAAGATCGGGAATAAGCCATCCATCCGTTCGGGTACAAGTGTACAACTCTTATTTGAATGAAGTGGAAAATATGTGATCTTTGTTTTCTAATAGAACAAAGACTAATACCTTAATTGAGTTGGTCAAGATCAAATTTGTTTATCAAAGTGCTTCTCCGATTGCACAAGAAATCTCTTTTCAACCGAGGAACAAAACAAGACTTACAACGAGCCCTGCCTTTGACTCTATGGGCGTCCATGAGCACTTCAGTTTCAGTGATTCAATTGTTCCTGGTTGGTTGAATTCCTCAGAAACATTTGAATAAATGATTGAGGTATAAGCATTGATGCAGAATGGTCATCAAATAGGGCTTATTTCTTTAGAAATAGGCCTAGGGTTGGGTTATATCCATGTTGGGCCTTTGTTCCCAAGGGTTTTTTTATGTAATATGCCACTTTAATGAGCCTAAACTAGGGGTACTTAGGTTGCATACGGGATTAGCCCAATACTTAGTTATTTTTATGTTTTTAGATTGAACCGGTTTAGATTTGGTTGCATCCAATTGGTTCAATGGGTCTAATTTAAGTGAAATGTTCCTATTGGCTAATAGGTTCTTATATCCTATTGGCTAGTATGGAATCTTCACTTAAGTTAATTGTTCTAAGTTAGATTCTTTTATTTTTAAGTTAGTAGGGGTAGTTAAGTCATTACACTGTTTTAAGTAATTAATTAGATTTAAATCTCTCCCTTCCACGTTTTTGTGAAGGAGAGGTATTTAATTTGTAGTAGGAATTGGCCTATGGCCTTATTATAAATATAAGAGATTGTGGGAGGCTCCCCCACAATTGAAATTTGAAAAAAAAACCCTGTGTTCTGCTGCTGGCTGATTGCTGCTGCTGCTCCTTGCTCTTCAAGAGTGTTTGTATCCTTGTGGGTACATCAAGGTGGAAGGGTGGGTGGAATCCTGCGACTCCTTACGCCGCGACGGCTAGGAGGGTCTCTCTTCGAAGGTGATTTCATCCTTCATCCCTCAATTTACTGTCGGTGGAATCCTAAGGTGAGTTGAGATTTAATTTCTGTTTTAACCTTCCTTCTCCTTCCCCAATCAATTCCTCTTTTATTTTCTGTTTTGATTCATAAAACCCTAGTTCTATAAAACCCTATTGAAACCCCAAACCCTAGAATCCTGATCTCATACTTCCAGCCATTCAAATCCAAACATTTTTCCACTCGAACCTCCCTCCCACACATCTGAATATTCGATCTTAACTCCTGGTCCAGATCCCCACCTTAACTCTAATTTCTGTGAATTTCCATTAATCATCAAAACCCTAAATTTCCAGATTCAGTATTTCTGACCATCAAAACCCTCCCCAATTTGGATCGAACTTGCCCCTCCCTATTTAGAAAACTCGACCTTAGTCCCAGCCCCTAGATCCCATTAAAACCCTAATTTTCTGGCTGTTTCTCCTAACTCTAAAACAACCTAATCCTAATTCTGCAGAAATTTAAAACCTGTCCAAATTCAGATATTTTTATACCATAATGACCCTCTAAACCTGCAGATTAAAACCCTATAAACCCCATTCCCAAATTCCCATCCTCAACCCTAATTTTGCCCTAAAATAGCCCCAAATCAGCCATAAACAGCAGGTTTGACCAAAGCTTGATTCCAATTGGCTCCTAGTAGGATTATCACCTATTCTAGGACTACATTAAGCATGGTACTAAATCTCGTTTCGTTTCGGTGTTTCGGTTTGACCAAAATTTCCTAGATTTCGTCGAAATATGGTATTTTTCTGTGGGTGTAAAATGCCAAAATGACCGAGATTTCCGAAATTTCCGAAACGAGATGACCGAAATTTCTGAAATATTTGAAATATTGCACGTGACACTCTTAGTGACTTTTTCAATATCTCGCGATATATCGTGAGTCCACGATATTTCGTCAATATCTCATGAGATATCGTCGAAATATGGTATTTTTCCATTTCGGATTGGTATCGTATCTCGGACAGCTCGAGATATACGAAATTTGGCGAAATATCGCCGAAATTTCGCGAGATTTTGAACCTTAGGTATAAGCATAGTTCGAGAACTCGTTTCGTTTTGGTATTTCGAGCTGACCGAAATATCCGAAATATTCGAAATTTCGGATATTTCGGTCAAAATATTGTATTTTTTCTGGTATGTTTCGATAGGTCATTTCGGTGGGTTTTAGGCCAAGTTAAGGCCTGAAACTTCATGGAAACCCTATTTTAGGCTATATAAACACATTTAAATGTTCAAATTGTAAAAATAGTCACCCAAAATGGTGTTTTGGATGTGCACCATTGATTGGCAACGTACGGTCGAACCCTAATGTATAAGTGTATAACTTAGTTAATTACACATTTACAATACACATTGTACATTAAACAAGTAAATTGACTTGGAACTAAGTTGGAAATATAATGACTCATAAGTTAAGTCATAAATTATAATATTAAGTACATAAGACATCAAGTCAATAACAAGTTAACAAATAACAACTTAAGAGTTAAGATTTAAGAAGATGATATCAAACATTCCAAATCACAATATGTCAATATCCCCAATTGTCCCCTACAAGGCTACAAGTCAAGTAGTCAACTAGTCATCATTCATCTCAAATGTTTACAAATTTGCTAATAATAACTACTCCGCCGTCCAGGATCAATCCCACTCATGGTCCGCTGGAGCCGATGTGTATTGCTCTCCGACTGTAGGACAAATGCATGCCACATCATAGTCTGGGAGAAGAAGCGAGTGTAGTCATCCACAGTGGCCATGTAAACAGCATCATCAACATGCTGAAGGTAATCTATCCTAGGATATAGGTCACCAAACTGTGAAGTACTACCCACTGATCCACTATGATATGAGTCATATGACGGCTCTGGGAGCATGTACGGGTTGTACGGCTGCGGCTGGTGGGTTGGGTAGCCAGTGTAGGAAAAGAAGTCATGCACAAAAGACGATCCACTATATCCTTGTGAGTGGGAGTCATACTCAAAACTGGGAATGGATGGAGAAGATATAGGCTGCTGCCCCCAAGGGTACTGCCCAGAATGCCCTTCGCCACATGGATGTGAATGAGATGAACCATGCTCGATTGTCTTGAGATGGACTGCTTGTCTACATGAAAAGATGGGGCACGGAAATGCCCACTCGGTCTCTGTCTCTATCGCCAATACTCGGTCCACCAACAGAGCCGGATAGGGCATCAATGTCCATAAGCTCGCTTGCCTACTAGTACCACTACCACGACCACCAGGACGGGACTGGCCACGCTGCTTTCTCGAGTAGGTCGAGGTGGACAATGTGGGCCGTGTAGCTGGTGTGGGGCCGGTGGGGGCACGGATTGCCTCTTGCTGCTCTTGTACCACAAACGGGACTCGAGTTCCCTCATATGCTTGACCACCATCACCATCATCATCACGTCCATCATTACCTTCATCATCACCTCCATCATCACCATCTCCACCAGGACCGCCACCACCATCTCCACCAGATCGGCTTCCGGTGTCTGACATATATTTATTTCATCACAAACAAACATGTTGATCAAGCATTTCCCTAAAAAAAATCAATTTTGAGAATATGGTTTTACTTGAAATAGTGGAAAGGCTTCACAGATGTGTTAAGAAGTTTGTTCTCCAAGTGATTCCGGCGTAGATGTGGCAAGGATTCAAGTGGGAAGTGGAAGATTGAAGAAGAAATAAGCAAAAACCTTCAAAAACCAAGCAAAAGAGGAAAAATGCTCTGTTTCTCAGTCTCGGTCGAAATTTCGACCGAGACTATCGAAACATGGTATTTTATATAAAGCATTTTCTCGAGATTTTCAAAATCTCGTGAGATTTTGAAAAAATCTCGAAATATCTCGAAATCTCGAGAATTTCGATCGAAATTTAGTATTTTTTTGATTCGAGGGGTCATTTCGTTTCGAGGGGGTCGAAATTCTCGAAATCTCGATCGAGATTTCGCGAGATTTTGAACTATGGGTATAAGTACCGCCAAGCAAGGATGGATTGATACGACTTTCACCCTTTCCTCTCGCCATGATCTATTGTAGGCCCCTCTTATTATATGTGAAGGTTAGCTAGTAGATGTCATGCAATATCAGCTTTTCCGCCAAAAGAGCTTGTGTAGCTCTCAGAATACACCTACTTGCAGACGTTTTTTATAAGTAGTTCTTTTACCAACCACGCTTGCTGATTGATACTGATACTTGATTGGGCGGGGGCTGGTTTGGATTTGTGCAACGCCCCCGTCTGGTTCTAGATCTACTTCTGCTGAATCGACAGAATCTACTGCCCCTTCTTAGTCAATGTGACTGCTTCTTTGACTACAACATCTGCTGCTGGATTGACTGATGTCTATACCTTTGCTCCTGCTTTTGCTTCTTTGACTGACTCAACCATGTATTTCTTCAAAGGCCGCTTCATCAACCGAATCACCGGAATCAGCTGTGGGTCTATTGAAGCAACGGCTCGCTCTGGATCTGTAACTGGCTCCTACCTCCACATTTGAAAACGAGATTCGACATAGTGGCTGGATTTGTGGCTTTGAGATCTGAAATCTTACAACAAATAGAAGGGCTCTACATTTGGCAGGACTCTCTACATAAGTTCTAGAAGGTAACGACCCTAATGAATCGACTATGAAGGTGGCTATTAGCTACATCAATGCTCAAATTCCTTCATTCGTTATTGCCTTGGCTTCGATGATCAACCCTTGGCACATTTAGGTTTTGATCTTCTCCTTCAAACCCTCAGGACCCAACACAACTATGAATCCTTTAAAAGATGCAAAAGGTGTTGATACGTCCTATCCACATAGAAAGCTTACCCTCTAAGGTCGCTAAGTGAGTAGGCAATAAGGACATCTCGATACTGGTGTTTATAAAAAAAAGATTCAGGTGCTCTGGGCCTGAATTTTATCTTTGATATGTGTGTGTGTGTGTGTGTGTATAGTGATTTGATTTAGATTGAAGGAGCTGAAAGAGCTAGATGTAGGCTTAAATGGCATGAGGAGAAGTGGTGAGGAAAGACATTTATAGCTTAGGATTAGTAACAAGTTTGGCTTTGAATAGAGTTGATTGGAGAAAAAGGATTTATGTAGCCGACCCATAAAGTTGGGATAAGGTTGAGTTGAGTTATTATATGTGAGCAGGGGGCATAGCCGCATAGGTGTGTACCTATCTGCATAAACTTGGCCCCATTTTCCTAGTGTTCGATATTTAGGGCCATTTAAGTAAAGCTTCCTAAGAGGACCGTGTAGGAAAAATTTACCCAAATTATCAATAATATGTTTAGAATGTCTATACTTGCATGCTTAGTATGCTTCTTATTACTTCTTACCTAGTAATAGGCTTGATATTGTACTTGTCATTGAGGATTTGAATAAAAAAATAATCCGGAATGAATTTGAATCTTCTTGACTTGTAACAACATGCTTTAGTGATGAGATATCATTATTTATTGTTTTTATCTTGTTTTATGCTTAAAAGTAAAAACAGTACTTTTGCATGTATCTATGCATATCTTTAGCGTTTCCAGCGTCTCTTCGATACATCTCCATGACGTCTCTTAAATTCAGCTTCCATATGCTACTCGATACCAATGCTTTATACCTTGGGTCTAAGTTCTTTGATGCTCATCTGTCCAGATTGAGTTTAGCAAATCCCTCTAGCGGAGGTTGACATAATGCTACCATCTTCTCCACTCTCTCCCTTGAGCATATTAACATTTCTCATCTCGCAGCGTTTTCTCTCAAAGATAGTGAATTATGTCAGCGGTAGAGTTTGTTAATAGAACGAGCCCCATAAGGTTTGGTCTATGGCTGTCTGAGGGTGTCAAGTGAGGGAAGATTTTACATCTTCAGTTGTGGGTGACATTATTCTTTCCAGCAATGTCCATGATGATCCTGTGTTGAACCATGTTGATATCTTGAGTCTCTCTAGAAATGACATGTATCAAGGTAATTTGGAAATGTTTGGAGTGGTAAGGACTAAGGGATAGTTTGTAGCAGGATGAACTCTCCTATTTTTCTTCCATGCTGGTTTGTGCCTGCTCAATTATCTATCGCTCCTTTTAG
Source organism: Telopea speciosissima (assembly GCF_018873765.1). NCBI lineage: Eukaryota > Viridiplantae > Streptophyta > Magnoliopsida > Proteales > Proteaceae > Telopea > Telopea speciosissima. The sequence goes on along the minus strand of NC_057925.1, from coordinate 14,108,841 downwards.
GGATAGCTTGAGATTTGAGTCCTTTTAGGGGATTATCTTATTAGCTAGGAGAGAGCAGACCAACATGGCAGTCTAATCTAAATGTCCAAACCAGCAAACATCTGCACAAAAAAATTGAGTAACCGTAGCTAAAGCATCAAAGCAGACAAAATCTGCAGTGAAAAGCACTTCTCTTGAGAAATTTTTTTTCAAAAGAAACACGAGCCTTTGGTTGTCCTGTTTTATAGTATTTCTCAACTACCAACTAAATAAGGGACCCTGCAAATAAAGTTAGTAAACTCATTGAAGATCACTATGTTTAGATGGCAATGTATGAGCTTATTAAATTGAATGTATTTTGAGCCATTTTGAATTTTCAAGAAGAGAGCTTATTAAATTAAATGTATTTTTACCAAATTTTTTTTTTCAACTAGAGAAGCAAAAAAGTTAGAAAACATGGTAATGTGGGTTAACAGTTCTTTAAATTGAAAAAATATTTTTGACAATAAATAGATAAGATTAAAGGGGAACTAAGGTTTCTCATATTGGATTCTAGTGGAAGAGGGATTATGTGAGAAACAAAAGAAATCTTTATCTGATGAACTGTGTAACCATGTCCCTTTGTAGCACCCAAGTTAAGTAACCAGTCAATCTCTTTAAGGGAAGAAAAACCAAGTTATGTGATTCCATCTGTGCTAGTTACCACATTTTGTGGATGATTTAATATCGAGAGTTTGAGATGGTTGATCAATCTTTACTATAAGGAGCTTTGTAATGTTTAATTCATAATCATCTTTTCAGTAAAAAAAAAAATCTTTCATGCATGATTCATTAACCCTGGAAAATAGCATCTTTCTTAATATACCTTTTTCTGTTTTTATTCCAATCAATCTTTTCTTTATGATAGTTTACGAGGTCACATTTTTTTATTGTACAAGGTAAAAAATTGTTTAATGACCATTAATTTTGTTAATTTTGGGGTGGAACTTTTCTGATGAACATTTATTTTTTTACGTTTTCCTAAGGTGGCTTTATACTGTTATTGTGAATGGGCCACTGATGGGAAGATTTTGACAAGCATATTATATTAAGTAATTGTCCAGTAAAGCTCCATCACTATGAAGCTATGAGCTATTGTTTTCACCTTCTTATATATGTTAGATTGAGCTAACTTTTTTGAAACCTTTCTAATATGTGAGGTTTTCTTCAGGTGTATTCCGTTTAGGTGTAGAGATTCTGATAGTAGTGATGCCGAATCTGAGAAGATTGTTGAGGTGCTTATGATCAACTCAACTAGTGGACCAGGTCTTTTGTTTCCAAAGGTATAATGATGTAAAATTTTTTATTATATTCTTATTGACGTATCGCATCTCATAGCAGTTGATTATTTTGTATGGTGGAGTTGTAAACCAAGAGATATGCAATAGCTCTGGCAAATGGTTATGTTTTTAAAACTTCTGATTATTATTTCGTGTTTGGTGCTACTTGAAATTTGCTAATGAATGACAATTAGTTTTTGGATTACAGTCTCAGTTTGTAGTAGGTTTACAAATATTTTTACTCCTTGATTTGCTCGCATCCGGGAAAAAAAAAAAGAAGTACGAAAATAAGAGGCGTCACTCTTTTGAACTTTGACCTTTGTTCACCAATTTAATGGTATAGTTGCTGACTTGCTGTTATAGTCTTTACTTAATTACTTCTATCACAGTTTATTTTCTTAGTTTTTTTCCTTACTGACTAAGATCTGATAAATGGCCTGTTTACTTTCGGTATCTATTACCTCTGACAGTCATTGGAAGAGTACTATATATCACCCTATAAATTTGCCTTTTTGAGTATAGCTAAATTATGAATATGTTTTAGGGTTGCTTCTTTACAAATCATATATCCTCCTAAAAAAGGATTTTATATTTTGGGCTCCACCTTATGTGGATTCCTTGATAAATCTCTAGTGATCATAGTTCCTCTTCGTAAACCTGTTCCATAGCTGGATGTCTCTGGAGCTCTCTGTACAAGGGTATTTTTGTCTCCTTCCTCTATGTCTGTTTTCTTCTGTATACCTTATCTACCTGCTTTTTCCTTTATTTAGTATCATTTATCTTTAGACATCCCTCAAAGAACAAAAAAGAAAAAGAAAAAGAAAATGTGGCTTCCAATGGACAGAGATATTCAGCAAACAACGAGATCTCATAACCTGATATATGCATAGTTCGGGATTCCATGAAGTATTCGGTTTGGATAGATGTCGAAACAAAATGGCATGCGATACCTAGAAATGTCAGTGTTTCAGTTCAGTTTGATATTTCGGTCGAAAAGTTTCTGTGCTTTTATATTAAAAGCATAGTTTCAAACGTTCGTTTAATAAGTTTTAACAGAGAAGAGGGAGAAACCTCATTTTTTGTGTTTTTTTTTTAACCAAATCACTTTTTTACAAGGTTGGAAACAGTACTTGGACAATAAAGGAACGCATTGGAACCGACAGTTTTTTGTGTTGTTGAACGGATTGAACCTATTCCTTGGATCGAGTATCCCACTCACCCATGGCCTCTCACCCATGGCCTCTCACAGCCATTAATTGGTTTAACCAAGCTCATTTTTTTTTCAACTCGACTGTGGGCTGTATTCAGCTTTGTTCTTTATTTAAATAGTAATTGATCACAACCAAAGTCGTCTAGAAATAAAATAAAATCCTAATAGCAATCTAATCAACTAACAAATAAAGAATCCTAAAAATAGAAACTACCTATTACATAAAAAACAATTCTTTCTAGCGTGGAAAAGAAACTCCTAGACTTTGTCATAATTAGAAATTAACTACAAATAAATCCAAACCCATTAGTTGGCAAAATAAAGAATCCTAGAATTTAGAAACTAATCTAATCTAAAAATAGAAACTAAAACTGAGTACTAAGTTCCCCATGCAAATACAAACTGAGTTCCCAAATTATCTCTTGAGATAAAAATCTCCACACAACCAGCCTTCAAACCATCCTCCATACAGCTGGCTATGGGCCTCACCAAATCTGGGAAATATACTCTATTAAACTGCTGGCGGATACTTTATCCAATTCTGGAAATTGGAAATTATAATCCCCATGCAATCTGGACTGGGCTGCCTTATGAGATGCTCCATTGAACCAACAAAAACTCGCCACATAAGCAGACCAGGCTGTCTCCCACAGCAGTTGAATCCTACACTGGGCTGGTTTTGGGGCCTTGTTCCGGTGGCTTCACATGGAGCTTTCATCTACATCAGCTGGCTCAGGTTTGAAAAAATAAAAAGCCTAAGAAGTCATTATTGATGTTTATGTTGCCTTAAGTTTCATTCCCAGGGAGTAATGTAGTCCTAGATTGGTAGGAGACCAACTAGGAGCCAGTAAACCAGGATCTGATATGAACTGGTGATCCGATTAGGTCAAAATTAGGGTTAGGGTTAGGGTTTGAGGTGTTGGTTATGCTAGGCAGGTGTAGGGGAGTCTATCAGTGAAGGTCCTGAGATGTTTTGATGAGCGGAATTGTGTAAACTAGAATAGCAGCATGTTAGGTTTACGGGTTTCGGGTTTTTGGAAAGTGTAATGTGAGGGAATCTAGTGTTTAGACTGGATGTATGGGGAAATCCTTTGGGTCAAGTTTTCCTCTAGGGCAGAGGGATATTCGATCCAAAATTGGGGTAAAACTGTTGGCTGGTTTGGTCTGTGGGCAAATTAGGGTTTTGGGTTAGTATGGAGATGGAGAATCTAGGGTTTGGATGGATGAAAGGTGGCAGAAGTGTGGATCGAGTGTAGGGGCTAGGCAGGGGTGTTGTGGTCTAAATTTGGTGAATTTATTGATGGAGGAATTGAGCTGTGCAGGTTTTAGGGTTTCTGGGGTTTGGTTTGAGATGGAGGGAATTAGGGTTTTAATGGTGGGAATGGGCAGTAGTGGGGGTTGAGTGTGTGTTATGGCTGCAGTTTGGTGAAGTTCTGATGGTGAGTTAGGCCTGGACAGAATTATGGTTGCTGGGAAATTGAAAATAAAAAAGGGGGAAAGCTAGGGTGGGGTTGTAGAGGATTAGAAGAAGAATTGGGGGATGGGGAATGTTTCAGACTTACTTGTAATGGCAGAAAGTTATTGGCAGCAGCTTGTTGATGGAGGAACTTGAATAAAAATCGAATCTTTGACTGAAACTTGAAAGTAGAATTTGAAGAGAACCACCCGGGCTTCACACCGCAAGGTGTTGATTGGATCAAAGTCATCAAACACCAATCCCACCAGCCTTGATCAAACACAAGAAAATCTCCAAGGGAGAGAACAAAGTTGCAGAGCAGCTTGAGCAGAATTTTCTAAAACAGTGAGGTAAAAAGGAGCCCCACGGTTTGCTTTTATTTATAATGGCCATACGGCCAATTCATAACAGTCCTAGGAATCATATTCAGCCTAGGAGAAGAGAATTGCTGAACATTGTTTCTAAGGCTTGGGATAATGTTGGAAAAAAAATTAGTAAAAAGGCAAAAAAGAATCTCAGTTCATGGGCTGAATTCTCCAAAAGAAAATGGTAAAATAACAAGAAATAATCTCAGCTCTTGGATTGAGTTCTTCAACTTTAACTGGAATAGAGTTATTGCATGCCAAACTCAAAAGGTATATGTATAGTTCCACCTCATGATCTCAGGTTTGGAATTGTAGTATCATTCAGCAACTCAAACTGGACCTGAATTAAAGAAACAACATTGACATGTCACAATTAATAACTAGTATCTGAAATTGTAATTTGTTCTACAGGTTAACCATAAATTATGATTCTGGCTGGGGTTTTATGGTAGAAATTTGGTCAGGGGACCAAAATTGATCTCTGTAGCAAACAAGACATTAATTACTAAAGAGGCGGAATATCTGAATCCCAATTGAAATAATATCACTTAAAAGAGTCAGACAGAGAACTCTGAAAATCCTACTCAATTGGTAGTGACACAGCAGATGTTCCCTAGGGGCAGTGGAGTGAGTTAGTAATGTAGTTCTGATATATCATTGATGTGCTAAACTCCACAGTCAACCAATAAGTATTGATCCTTATTGTTACAACTATAACTCCACAGTCAACCAATAAGTATTGATCCTTATTGTAAGAAAATCAAATTTAAACCAGACAATTAAAAAAATAAAAATAAAAAACAGAGAATTAAAACCGACTCTATGATGTTGTAGATCGGTTTATGATATTTAGCATATAAAAAATTGAAGCCTAGCCACTACATATTTATACTATTTTTTACAAAAATTAACTGTAGGGGAAAAGGTGATGTAGATCACAAGTCCACATGTACCCACAGGAACAAGCCCCAAAACCAGCCCAGCAAGGTTGTAGATTCTACTACTGTGAGAGGCTGCCTGGTCTGATGATGTGGCAAGTTTTTGTTGGTTCGATGGAGCATCACCTAAGGCAGTCCCAGCCCAGAGAAAAGCATGAAGAAGATAAGAACCAAGACAGAAAAAAAAAGGTTGCTATTCACATGAATAGTACCCGAGTTAACAACAATAAAAAAGAGTTTTAGTTATTTAATTTGTTCCTTATCATATTGATCCTGGCTGCAATCGATCTCCCGCTGGTTTCCCTAGTTCGAGTTTGATTTTTTGAATTATTTAGTATCAGAGCCAAGGAGAGGTGGCTCCAGATCGACGGTTGTTGCATTCTACTTGAAGATTCATCATGCAAGTAAGATTCAGCATCTCTACCAAACTCAAGGGCGAGTTTTTTCCAAGATGGGGAGAGCTGATGTAGATCACAAGTCCATATGTACCCACAGGAACAAGCCCCAAAACCAGCCCAGCAAGGTTGTGGAATCGGCCGCTGTGAGAGGCAGCCTGGTTTGATGATGTGGCAAGTTTTGTTGGTTCAATGGAGCATCACCTAAGGCAGCCCCGGCCCAGAGAGAAGCATGAAGAAGACAAGAGACCAAGACAAAAAAAAGTTGCTGTTCACATGAACACTACCTGAGTTACTGTTCACATGAAAAGTGATTTGGGAGAAGATATGGACTAGTTGGTGGAGATTGAATGCAACTTTGAAGACTTCTAGAAGACTTTCTAATTTATTTAGTTTCTATTTTAGTGTCCTTCCTTTTGTTTTAGAAGGCTGATATATAAAGCCTTAGTAGTTTCTAATTCTAGTTAGTTTCTATTTTCAATAAATTTTCATTGTCTCTAGTTGCTAGGTTTAGTAGTTTCTATTTCATACTTTCTATTTTCAGTTTCTATTTTCTACCTTCTATTTTGTAAGCTTGCCTAAGCTATTAATAGTTTCCCTATTGTAAGGAAGGAACAGATTTGGAGAAAAGAATTTTCAGGCCTTGTTGCCATGGTTATGGGAGAAATTCCATGTTTCAACAGTTGGGATAGCTGTGGGTGAGAGACCCAGGCTGAGAGAGCCATTCCCCTACCTCCCTTATCTTCTATCTTCTCTTCTTTATCTTCTTCTCCTGTCTTCTTATCCTTTTTGTTCTCCATTCATATGTAATAGAAAACAACAATAAAAAGAGAGTTTTAGTTATTTAATTTGTTCTTTATCGTGTTTATCCTGGCTGCAATCGATCTCCCGCTGGTTTCCCTGGTTCAAGGTCGACTTTTGCATTAAAAGGGTATACTTCAAATTGTGAATCTTCAAGAAATATAGTTCAAATGCACCAGATCTTTGTTGTAGATGTGTTGTAGAAGCCTCCAACACTTTTTTCCACCAAGATTTGCAAGTGGAATGGCCAAAAAACTCAAATGAAGGGGTTGGAGTTGAATTCGTAGGTTTCGGTCAAAATATGTTGAAATGGGTCAAAATAGAAACCCATTTCAACCGGTATTTAAATCAAATGGATGTAACTGTTTTGGTGCTACGAAACTGAAATACCAAAATGATAAGAAATTTCGATTGAAACTTGAAAGTTTCGGTTGAAACATTGCATGCAATTTTGTTCAACCAAGGTTGAAACCGAATATTTTGCGAGATTTCCGTTGTTTTGACCAAAGCTGGTACCATGGTTAGGACCAATGCTTAGCTTTAGACACCACCTAGGATGGAACTAGTTCTCTTGTCCTGGTCTGTGCTGGGTTTCACATCGATAATATTTACAAAGAAATGAGTTTCAACTATACCTATCATTAATTTCATTGCAAAAATCACAACACTGCTAATTATTATCCTTATGATGAATTAAATATAACTGATCAGTTTATTGGTGTGAAAATGTTAACCCCACATATTGTGTGACACAACCCAGTCACATGTCAGGTAAAATATTTATTTTTTATTCCCCTATTTTATGAGGTTTTCAATTCCCTCATAGTCCGAAATCTCGCGAGATCTCGCCGAGATTCTCGGTTTTCCAATTTCTTGAGTCGAGATGGCCTACGAAACTTAAAATGTCAATATCTCTCCGAGATCTCAGTTTGACATAGGAAAATGCCCATCTAGGTCCTTTATATGAGTGCCAGATCTCGAGATCTTGCTGGAAATTCTTGGTATACAGACACCTATCTATACCAAGAACCAAGACAGAGAAGACTGACACTTATTTATGCCTAATATCATTTAAGTAAATGCTTTTGTATTGCATTTACTTAAGATATTATTCATAAATAAGCAAATACCCCCCATTTGAATCCAATAAAAATAGTTAAAAAATCAAATTCCAAAAGGAAAAAAAGTCAACCCCCCCAGTTCAAGAACAAAAACTGGATTTTCGGCGATAGGTGTAATTTTCAACTTTCTAATGTTGGGGTTTTTCTCAAATCTAAAAATTCCATAAATCTTATTATGGTAAAACATTGCTAAAAACCAATAGTGCGGTAAAATATTCATTTGTTTTGATGTCTAAAAAATTATTTTCATTCAGAGCGATTTTGACAGCATTCGCGCAGATTTTAGCAATCTTGGACTTGTTGGAAAGCTATGTTTTGAAAGCTTTCCAACAAGTCCAAGATTGCTTAAATCTAATTTATATTGAAGGAGTTATTTACCGGTCAAACTTAATTCGGTGTGCGCGAATGCTGTCAAAATCGCTCTGAATGAAAATATATTTTTGGACATCAAAACAAATGAATATTTTATCGCACTTTTGGTTTTTAGCAATGTTTTACCATATTAAGATTTATGGAATTTTTAGATTTGAGAAAAACCCCCGTATTAGAAAGTTGAAAATTGCACCTACCGTCGAAAATCCAGTTTTTGTTCTTGAACTGGGGGGTTGACTTTTTTTCTTTTTGGAATTTGATTTTTTAACTATTTTTATTGGATTCAAATAGGGGGGTATTTGCTTATTTATGAATAATATCTTAAGTAATACTTAAATGATATTAGGCATAAATAAGACTGTTTGTCCTGTGTCTGTCCTGGTTTTCTAGAATAAGTAAGTGTCTGTCCTGCTTTCTCACTAACTGAAACTCCTATTTGGACTTTGTTTTTGCAAAATCTAATAATGCCATTGTGTTCCCACTGAGATGGGCTTCCGAGTCGGGAAAAAAAAAATGCACAAACTCGCCGAGATCTCGGCGAGATTTCGGCCCAACTCGGTTTTTTGCTGGGCCGAGATGGCTCCGAGACCCGAGTTTCAAACCTTGTTCCCAATATGGCAATATCCAATGTGATGCATCCAAATAAACTAGTTTGGTGGCTTCACAATCGTTTCAGTGAGCTAGCAAAACCCTTATTTGGGAAATATACTGTATCAGCTAGTATAATAACTATATGAATAAATCGTGGAGTATCAGGGGAAAAAAAAGAGAAGAGAGAAAATGTATTTATGATCTACTGGACTCAATTTGTTGCTTTTCTTTTGTTAATAAATTCACAGTTTATTTTTCCCCATTTTTATATGCCATTGTCACAATCCTGAGAGCCAAATGTGGGTACAAATATTCTTGTGTACGAAGGTACTTAAATGCTTTTATTACTGCAGATTACCTTCATTTTCTTAAAAGTATGCATGAGCCCTTAAATGAACACAATGCAAAGAATTATATTCTTTTTTCCCCCCCCTCTTATCATTACCCTATTCCATGTGACATTCATTTTTAATGAATTACAAAACAGAGAATAAGTTATTTAATCTTTGTGAGTGTGTAAGGCCTTGCTTCAGTTCATGACTTTAATGTTATCTCCTTTCAGGGAGGATGGGAGAATGATGAGACTGTTGAAGAAGCGGCGGTACGGGAAGCTTTCGAAGAAGCTGGTGTTCGAGGGGAGCTAATGGTGAAAATTCAGTATTTTTATTTGATACTCATTTTTTTTACATTCTGGATATTGATAAGTTTTCCTCTAATACATAAGCATTTTGTCACACCCATTTCTTAGTCCTAAAAAGAATGTGATTTATGCAAACCATTTTTGGGCCTTGTGTATCTATAGCAGTGTAGCAATGTGTATGTGGTTATATCGAAATAATTGTGTTGTGTTTGAAGTAGGATTCATTGGAAGCATTTTATGCAACATTTTTGGTGTTTCTTATTTATCTATCCATTTTATATGATTCTTTTTTAGTTTTCCTGATCATCCTTCATCTAGTTTCTTTTTGGTGAATTAAACTTTTTTTGTGTATAATTTCTCTTAGTTTCTTATGACTCAATATCAACGCTATTGTATGAAGGGAAGCGGGGTTTTCTGTTAGAGTTCATATAATAAGGGTATTTAAGGTACCTTGTTATTAGCTTGTATTTTTACCTTTTTTACTTCCCTAGGTTCTCTTATGTTAAGTGTGGGTGTATTGATGTAATTCCATATGTTATAAGCAAGTTAGTAAATATGGGGGAGAGAAATTGATTCTCTCCCCAAGCATTCCGCACATCTCTTCTGCTTCCTCTCTTTTCCTATCTTACTTCCTTTTGATCACTGTTATCACCTTGAACTTGGTATCAGAGCAAGGTTTGAGAGTCAACTAGCAACCTATCTCTCCATTGTGCCTCTTGTTTGGAACCCTAGAAGAGTAGAGGGCTCCAACAAAGGCTGCTCCATGTAAGAAGAGTTGTATATGTTGTTCACCCATAAACTGGAAGACATTGATGGAGTCTTAAAGAAAAAGAAAAACAGAACTGGGGTGACTGCCCAGCTCTGTACTTCCAGGCCCTTTTATCTTCATCAAGGATCATTTGCTACTGGGGCCAGGCCCATTGGGAGTCCGGATCATCTCCTGGGCCAAGGAGAGTAACAGCTCTCCTGCAATGTTGGAAAATCGACACGTGGCAGAGGTAAGACCGGCAACTGCTTCCTTCTAAACCTTTATTTTTTTTTTTAAAAAAAAATCACAATTAAGTGAGACCCATTAATACTTAAGAAATAAGTATTTTACTTCTTAACAAAAGAGTGGGACCCACCTATTTTTTTTTTTAATTCTTCTTCGTCTTCTTGTTCTCGCTCTTGCCAAGGACTCCCATCCATCACCACCAGCTCAAAACCATACACCCCTTGCAAACCCCTCCCACAGCAATCGCCGACCGATGCAATTGCCGCCCAACAACCCTCCCTCCCCTGTCCCGACCCCACCCCCTGCCAAGCCATGCCCTCTGTTCATGAAACTGTTTTACAAAACTTACTATTCATCTACTTACAGTCTTCATCCCCTGAAATTATAGATTTTTCTTCCAATGGAATTAAGGCTTAAGGTTGGTAGCCCACAATGGAAGACAAGGCAAATAGGAAAAGAGCCTTGGCATAAAGGAAATAATCCATTTCCATCAAAAGAGAACTCATCGATTTTCCATCAAATGGGTTTTGCCCTTTCTTTGATTTTGAATTTCACAGAGAAAGAAAATGGATTCGGTGCTCGTGACTTTGTATTTTTTCCCATCTGCTCTCCCCTTTCAATCCTTCTTCCTCTTCTTCTTAACTTGCAATTTTCTCTTTGATTCTAAATCAACCCATCCAGAAACAGCCATGGATCTAAAATTTAGATCTTCAACTAACCTAATCTGGGAATAGAGCTTAAAATCTTTAGGCATAAATTTCTTTATCAAAAGAAGCCCATATCAGAATTCTAGTTTCTGCAACAGGATCCTAAGGTGAGGAGATGTGTTCAGCGAGGGAGGGAGATGAGAGGAAAAACTTTGAAAACGAGGAAAGTATAAAGGGTGGGGGCGGGATTGCAGTGGTACATGCTTTGGGAGGAAGAAGAGGGGGTGGAGTGGGAGGAAGAACTGGGAACTGGGAATAAGGTGTGGGACTAAGGGGATGGTTGCAGCAGCGGGCTTAGGGGCAGGTGGTGGTGGTGGTGGCGGTCGTGGCGGCAGTGGTGGAGATCGGAAAAAGCAGAAGAAAAAGGAGGAAGAAAAAGAAAAAAAAAACGAAACGCTGGAGAGTCGGAGAGAGAAGGGTATGATTGAATAAAAAATTATTAAAATTAATGAGGGAGGAAGAGCCGGTATTCGGTTTCTCCAGTGCCACATGTCATCTCTCCAGCGTTGCAGGAGAGTAGTTATTCTCCTGGTACCAGGAGATGATCCGGACTCGCCCATTGGAGTCGCCCAATGGCTATCTATCAAACCCCCAAAGCCTCGGTTGCAAAGGTGGTATGTCCTTGGCTTGCAACTCATTTCTTTGTAACCTACAGTACCGCCAGCTTCTGGTTCTTTGGCTGTTTTTTCATCTTGAGTGTTGAGGTTAAGGCAAACTAGTGCTATTTATTAGTGAATTATGCTATTAGAGGCTTGAGTTGTGATGGGATGAACCCACACCCTGAAATGTACATTTGATGGAAGTTTCTTCAAGTTTTGTGAATTATTTGCTTGCTGGAATTATTTTGTAAGTACTGGGAAGGAGTGTCTGGGTAGAGGGTGAACTCCTCATCTGGTGTGGGTTTCCAACCATATTCCCAAGTGTGTTCTCACAAGTGTCGGAGGTCAGTGGACCTATGGAAGCCTCAGCTCGTGGTTTGAGTAGTGCCAACTCCAGTCTGATTGCCTTTGAAAATCCAAATACCCAAATATCCATTGTTAGGTTGGACAATACTAACAATCTGAATTGGGCTCACTCTGTGAAGCTATCTTTGTGGATCTGGAGGAAGTTAGGTTACGTTACTAGTAGCATCAAGGTTCCTTATTCAAGTGATCCAACATATAAGAAATGGGAGATGGAGAACTAAACTATTATGACCTGGTTATTTTTTCTATGAAGCCTTATATTGGTAGGAGACTAGGAGGTTTATGCGGAAGGAGACAGCCAAAGATATTTGCGATAGTGTTGCTAAGTCTTTTGACTGAGGGGGTGACTCAGCTAAGGTCTACCAACTCCTCTAGAGGATTATCACAATAATTAGAGGGGACAAGACTATTTCCAAGTAGTATAACACAGTTGTTGGTCTCTGGGAAGACTGAAGAGTATGACCTCTATAGGGACCTCCAACTGTCCAATCCCGAGGATGAGGCGAAGGTCTACGAAACATTTGACAAGGAATGTGTCTTGATTCTTCTTAGTGGGCTGAACCCAAAATATGAACCAATACGGGTGCAAATCTTGGGCCGATCTCCCCTTCCATCTTTACATGAAATTTGTGGCTATTTGCAAAGTGAAGAAACTAGAAGAGTGGCCATGGAAACTGCACCATCCCTTGAGAGATTTTCTCTTGCCTCTAGCTCGCAGAGAGGTTGGCATGGTGGAGGAAGAGGCCAAGGGTCAAACCATGGGGATGACAGGGATAGGTGCGACTATTGTGGCAAACCGAGGTATAATAGGGAAACTTGTTGGGAGCTTCATGGACATCCCCCTAGAACTGTACCTATCAGTATGCATGGTGGCAGGAGAGGGGGGGAGCTACAACACATGTTGCAATGACTGAAACCGAGCCTATGGGGTATTCCTTTGGATTGCAGACAGAAAGCTGTTCCCTTACAAGAGAAGATCTTGTAGTTTTTCAGCGGGTTATGTCACAGCAGTTGGGTAGCTCGTTTTCTACAGCAACCGTGTCAGATTCTTCGGCTTAATCTAGGGCTGCAACAGGGTCGGGTTGGGCCGGGCTTTTTAAAACCCTAGCCCAACCCTGAGTCCCCTTAGCTGGGCCCAGGCCCGTCCTGACCCTGGCTTAGGGCCTAAATACCCTGACCCTAACGGGCCAAGCCCAGCCCAAGCCCGCCTTGAATGGCCCTGGTTGGATCGGGCTTGGCCTAATGGTCCTGGCCCTGCAAGAAGTAAATTAAAATAACAAGTCTAGGGAAGATGTGAGAGAGGAGGCTTGAACCCAAGACCTTTTGGTAGAAATTGGTTTTTACACAACACAAACTGCCAAGCGCGCTAAGCACTTATTTATATGAATAATAACTTCTATTTTTTAATAAATAAAGAAATTTCTTCAGGGCCAAAATTAGGGTAAAAAATCAGGGTCAAAATCAGGGTCGGGCTGAGCCTGAGGTCTCAACCTTGACCCGACCCTGACTCAGGGCCAGGAATTTCTGGCCCTAACCTGCCCTCAGGGCCAAAAATCTTAGCCCAGGCCTTGTTCAGGCTCAGGGCGGGTTCGGGCCGACAAGGCCAAACTTGCAGCCCTAGCTTAATCCCTCTACCTCAACTTCTTTGTCTTGGGTCTTTGATTTTGGAACCACTGATAACATTACTAGTATGTCTCAGTTTTATGACCATGTAACTAAATCTCAGTTTCGCAAGAAACCGAGACGAGATGGTCATCGACTTTAAAAAGTCCCATGTTTCGACCCAACTTGACCTGTTTCGACCATATTTCTCTAGTTTTGACCTGAACACCTAAATAAGTGTTACCTATCCCCGTCGAAACCTGAGGAAAGACATGCACTTATTTATGCCAGAAACCAAGCTAGAAACCAAGCTAGAAACCGATATAGATACTTATTTATGCCTAATACATATTATTCATAAATAAGCAAATACCCCTTTATTTGAATCCAATAAAAATAGTTTAAAAATCAAATTCCAAAAGGATAAAAAGTCAACCCTCCAGTTCAAGAATAAAAACTGGATTTTCGGCGGTGTGTGTGTGCTATGTGAATGTTAACAAGTCTGCTCGGACTAAACTTGATCCTAAAGCTCTTAAATGCCTTTTTCTTGGTTATGCCACTATGCAAAAGGCTATAAGTGTTACCATCCATCTTTCCGGAAGCGGCTTCTCTCCAAAGATGTCACTTCCTTTGAATCGGTACCTCTTTACTCCCCCATATGCTACTTCTTCAGGGGGGAAAATAATGGAAGTGAGGAGGCTGTTGCTGTTGTTCACCCTTTTCAGTCTATGCCTATTCCTCCCTTTCTTTTTGATGTGGGAAAGCTCAAGGGTGTGGATGTTGTTGATGTATTAGACCATTCAGGGGACCCTAACATTGAGAAGATTGAGAAGTGGAAAGAGTTAATTGCTTACACAATAAGGGAGAGGAAGACCTGCCAAGAATCCTCTTTGGATCCTCATCTTGAGCTTCACTTTTCTGAGTCAGGTAACATTTCTTCTTTTCCTTCTGAGTTAGATCTTCCTATTGTTGTTTGGAAAGGAACAAGAGCTTGTACCAATCCCATAGTCAAGTTTTTTGCCTATGATGCTATCTCTCCTTCTAGTGTTGACATCTCTGTTGCTCTTTCGTCAACTCCTAATCCCAAGAATGTCATTGAGACCATGTCTGACCTAAAGTGGAAGGAAGCTATGAGGGATGAAATGATCAAGGTTCTAAATCTCGGTTTCAAGGCTGGTTTCGGCCTGCCCCGAAACAGAGATATGTCAGGTTCCGACCATATCTCGGTCGAAACCTTGTGCTTTCTCCAGGCCAATTCGAAACCTTGGTTTCTAGGCCCAGAAATTGTTTTATTTTGCCTTGATTTTTGCTGTGCTGCCTGTTTTTGACATTTTGAACCCAATCCGTGCATTGGTTTCGCATAAAGAACACTCAAAATGGTACTTGTGGTTTTGACCTAAGTTTGATAGTGTATATTGTTCTTGGAAATGGTATCGAACCAGAATTATCCCTTATTTATGCCAAATATCATTTAAGTAAATGAATTAATATTTGTTATTTCATTCATTTGAGATATTAATCATAAATAAGCAAATACCCTCATTTGAATCCAATAAAATATTTAGAAAATCAAATTCCAAAAGGATAGAATGTTAACCCCCTAGTACGAGAACAAAACTGGATTTTCGGCGGTAGGTGAAATTTTCAACTTTCTAATGATGGGGTTTTTCTCAAATCTCAAAATTCCATAAATCTTAATATGGTAAAACATTGCTTAAAACCGAAGGAGTGGTAAAATAATGGTTTGTTTTAATACATAAAAAAATATTTTTATTCAGAGGGATTTTGACAACATTTGTGCACAACAAATAAAGTTTGATGGGAATATTCAAGGCATAGTAGGTATTGGCACAATAGGTAAACAAAGCAAACAAAAGTAATTCTAGGCTGGATCGAGAGCCCATTTCAGATTCTCCAGTTCCAGACCGAGAAGTGAAATTTTGAATTGAAGCCTTTCATTTCATTCCAATAATTTTTCAAAAGCTTAAGAATTCATCTTGACCCGATTTGAGCAATCTTCGATTTGTTTGAAAGCTTTTTATGTTCTAGTCAAACTTTATTTGTTGTGCTCGAATGCTGTCAAAATCCCTCTGAATGAAGATATTTTTTTAGGTATCAAAACAAATGATTATTTTACTCCTCCTTCGGTTTTTAGCAATATTTTACCATATTAAGATTTATGGAATTTTGAGATTTGAGAAAACCCCAGAATTAGAAAGTTGAAAATTTCACCAACCACCGAAAATCCAATTTTTGTTCTTGAATTGGGGGGCTGATCTTTTATCCTTTTGGAATTTAATTTTCTAACTATTTTTATTGGATTCAAATGGGGGTAGTTCCGTATTTATGAATTATATATATATTTTTTTGGTAAATAAAAATTCATTACCAAAGAGAGAATACAAGGAACCCCCAGAATTCACGGGGAGAAAAGAAAAGAAGAGAACATCCTATAATACATAGGGCTAACTGACCCTCTAGGAGGAAGGGGAGAGAAGAGAAGAAGGGAGACCCCAGGAAGCAACAATGGGCCTGTTCCTTGGGGAGTTCACACAAGGGGGAGGGGAGAAGGATTTGGAGCTGATATCCAAAGAGATGGAATCCCAAATCTGTCTGAATAATATCTGAAGTAAATGAAATCGTTTACTTAAATGATATTTAACATAAATAAGGTGGTTCAACCAGGTTTAGGTCGAAACTCCCAGGTTCCGTCAAGTTTCAATGGGGATAAGTGAATTTATATGGGTCGTTCAGGTTGAAACTTGAGAAACTACCGAAATATGATTGAAACCAGGTACAATTTGGTTTCACATATCAGTTTCGTCTTAGTTTCTTGTGAAACCGAGACATCACCATGGAAATGATGCGCCCTTGAGAAGAACTATACTTGGAAGCTTGTTAATCTTCCAAAAGGTAGGGTTCTTGTTGGATGTAGATGAGTCTACTCAATCAAGTACCGATCAGATGGAACTATTGAGAGATATAAGGCCAGATTGGTGGCCAAAGGATATAGTTAGCTATACATGTTGGCAGAATCGTGGGTTAGAAAGAGAGAATTAGAGAATGGCTTAGATTCATTGATAGGTAAGCCCCTCTATTTATAATAGAGGAGAAAGTTACAAAGGGACTGAAATAGGCGATGTGGGACTAAAACCCACATAGCTGACTTAAACTTAATAATATAAGAATAAAATTACCTCAAAAGGACCATAATACCCCCATGGTATTCTGGGTTACATATTTCAACATTCCCCCTCAAGCTGGATTATATAAATAAGTAAAGAAAGAAGATCCTGCTTGAACTAAAAAGAAAAAAAGAACTCAATAATAATGCAAACACTCCCCCTCAAGTTGGTGCATACAAGGTGTACTAATGCCCAACTTGAACAAAATGGGAAGAAACTAAGTTGTAGCAGAATCCAGCTTGACAGATGAATGCATCTCCCAAATAAACCTTCAAGAACATGAAAAATAGATCTTCAAAACCTGGGCAGACTTGATCAGCAAACTTTCACCAATCTTCAACAGCTGTCCAGTGATGAATCTCTGACTGATAATCTTGAAGATAAGCAACTAGGGCAGCGCGCAGCGAAAACAAATAAATCAGGCAGCAGAAATGATTAACCCAACTGTAGAACCTCATATAGGCAGGCAATAACCAAACATCTTCAATACTTTAATACTTCAATCTCCCCCTTATTGCAAACGCAACCCCCATAACAAAGGAGATACCCAATGGCAATGGTGGAAACTCTGACCTTCTATGTATTGCACCAAGTGTTCCTGCAAGTTCTGCAGGTCTACTGTACATAATCTCCCTCTCACGTGTAGTAGTACACGTGGACATAACAGAGATGATGTAAGTGATAGGGCAAAAGCATAATATTCTAGAATTTTCCAAAAAAGGTGCTAAGGGTAATGGAAAAGGAAGAAATAGCATATTAGAGAATACCATTATCATCCAAAGTGGTTATGGGTATATGCCAAAGGTATGTTTTGGGAGGTGGTGAAGTGAAAAGAGCAGTGGGATAATGAATTACGGAGTAAAACAAAAATTTTCAACCATCTTCAAATGATCAAGCAAACACTTTTGATGGAAACTCCTGCAGGGGAGAAACTCCTAACTCCAATATTCAAATCTGATAAGTATACAAATCTGATTTGAAGTAAGGAAAAGCTCCAATCTTCAAGGCTTGATCAATCTTCAAACAAGGAAGAACAAGTGTGCAAAAACTCCAATGTATAAACTCCCACATGCGAAATAGGACTGACGAAGATATCTGGATAGCAATTGATGTAAGAAGCTTCAACAAAAAACTTGGATCAGATCTGAATTAGTGAACAATGCTAGGATTAAGCTCCAAAGTAAGCCGGATATGAACTAGAAAAGCTTCACATAACTGAATAGGTTCGTAGTTGCAATCAATAACCTTGGACCACACTGTTGTAATCCCAAATAAGCTGATCTCCAGTGTAGTAGATTCGAGTCTTTAATAATGAAAGAAATTCGATCTCCAATAGTAGGATACTCAGTCTCAATGATAGGGTAGCAGTAGTCCTCATAAAGGTAGCAGTAACATGTGAACCAGTCATGCTTACAGAAGCCAATCAATAGAACCAGCAATGTATGTAGTAAAGCTTAATAGAACCAGCAAGTATAAGATAAATAACTCAACAGATCCATAGGTAGTTGAAGCAGCCAGTCACATAAGAACTAGAAAATAAATAGGTTGATTGATGTAGAAAGTGACCATAAGGATGAAACCTGAGTTTTGTCAAAAAACTCCATGAATGATGCTTAAACTTGGGTCGAGTACTCCTCTGATGGTGATAAAACACTCCTAAAAAAATCAGCAAGAGAGGACTGCCCTAACCCTTAGATAGATTATAGTCAATGTTTTGTAAAAAAACCCTGAAACTTGAGATCGATTGGAGGGTAGGGGGCTTCAAAAAACTGATGATGACTTGTCAAAGTGTGATGATTTCAAGTAATAGATGCTGTCCTCAGTTGCTTGAATGAATCTCCAATACGAATAACCAATCTCTTGTAGTTTGAGACTTGATCTTCAAGAGGGAGAAACACCCAAAAGCACAGAAAAAAATAGGGCAGCAGCTATCTTAGGTAAAATATTTCTTTAAGCCATGAATAATTAAAGTAGATTGCATCTCTTGATGGTAGAAACACCTCCAGAAACTCCAAAAGCAGTAGGTAACCCTAACCCAAAAAATCGATTAATGTCAGGGTTTTGGAAAACCCTGAAAAATAGAGATCGATTGGGGAGGGGTCTTCTAGAAAACTTGGATAGGTGCAAGATTTAGGTTGTGTGGTCCTAGTAATGGAAGTAATTAGCCCTCCAAAAATCAGCAAAAGCTGAAACCTGTAACCCTAATTTCGATTGGAGTCAGGGTATTGTCAGGGTTTTTAGCAGGTAACCAAATTAGCAGGTCAAAAAAGTTTTTGCTGTAGAAACAAATCCAGCCATTAGAAAGGGTCCAAACTTAGGTCGAGTAGGGTTTGTAGTAGTAGGGAATCACCCTAAAAAAATCAGCTGCATCTGAAAAGGGAAACCCTAAAATCGATTGGTAGTTGAGATCGATTAGGGTAGGGGCTGGAAAGGTTAATGAATGATGGAGAAAAAGAAAAAAGGGAAGGAGGACAATGGAATAGGGTATAAAGGGGCTGGAAAAGGGTGCATAGGAGTCTCCAACAATGGAAGATCAGCCATCTTTAGTGATAGATATTAGATCTCCGAAAAATTCTGGAAAGCTCCAATATCGCAGGTATGGTTCCAGCAGATCTCGAACAAAACTTTTAATAAAAAAAGGTAGTATGGGAGGAGGACAGCAACTAAATCATTGGATGCTTTGATTACCTCGTTAGTGTTGTCCCCTTACAAGGATGAGAAGAAGAAAAAAAACAGAAGAAGGAGAAGCCGAGAGAGAGAGAGAGAAAGGTGGGAGAAGGTGATTGAAGATAAGTTTTTTTTTTTTTTTTTTCTTTTTCTAACCTAGATCAGACCTGCTCTAATACCATGTTGGCAGAACCGTGGGTTAGAAAGAGAGAATTAGAGAATGGCTTAAATTCATTGATAGGTAAGCCCCTCTATTTATAATAGAGGGGAAAGTTACCAAGGGATTGAAATAGGCGATGTGGGACTAAAACCCACATAGTCGACTTAAACTTAATAACATAAGAATAAAATTATCCCAAAAGGACCAGAATACCCCCATAGTATTCTGGATTACATATTTCAACAATACAGAATTGACTATCAAGAGACATTTGCCCTTGTGGCTAAACACAATTTGATAAGAGCCCTCTTATCATTGGCAGCAAATAGCGACTGGCCATTGTATCAGTTTGATGTGAAGAATGCATTTCTTCATTGTGACTTGGAAGAGGGAGTGCATATGCAGACTCCTTTAGGATTCACATTTCCCTCTACTGAAGGGAAAATGTTTCTTCTTAACTCTATATAACCTAAAACAGTCTCCGAAGGCTTTGTTTCAAAGGTTTAGACAAGCTATTCTGAAGAATGGATATACTCATACTCTATTTACCTGGCGTGGTAGTAGTACCATCATATCACTAATTGTCTATGTGGATGACATTGTGGCTACTGGGGATGATCGGGAAGAGATATAGAGTTTTAAGTCTTGCCTACTCAACAATTTGAGATCAAGGACCTTGGACCCTTGAAATATTTCATAGGTATTGAAGTGTCAAAATCACAGAAGGGGATAAATATTTGGTAGAGGAAGTTTATGTTGGATTTGTTGAAAGAAACAGGATTGTTGGGTTGTAAACCAGCAAACTCTTCTACTGACCTAAATCACAAGTTAGGTGAAGACTGTGGACCGTCCTTAATCGATGCAGATGTTGAAGTGATCGAGATTCTCCTCTTCTCTATGTGCTCGATATACTTCAACAACAGGGAAGTACTAGAGGTTAGTAGGGAAGCTGATCCATCTCTCTCTGACTCACTCAGATATCAGTTATGTTGTTGGGATCATTTTATGCATGTACCCAAAAGTGAGCATTTGGATGCTATGTATTGCATCCTCAGGTACTTGAAGTCTACCCCGGGAAAATGGTTATTGCACACATGACCCAACCATTCGAGGATTGAAGGCTATACTGATGTTATTTTGGTAGGATCTTTTTCCGATAGAAGTTCCACATCAGGATATTGCACATTTGTTGGTGGTAATATGGTTACATGGAGAAGCAAAAAACAGTCTGTTGGGGCTAGATCACTCCTTATGTGAAGATAGGCGACTACTTGGTCAATATCTTCACTAAAGGGATCAACTCTCCGCAGTTAAGTACCCTATTGAGCAAGCTGGGCATGTTTGACAATTATTCTCCAGCTTGAGAGGGGAGTGTTAGAGTTCATGTAATAAGGGTATTAGGGTACGTTGTTATTACTTTGTATTTTTACCTTTTTTTCCTCCCTAGATTCTCTTGTATTAGTATAGGGGTATTGATGTAATTCCATATGTTATAAGCAAGTTAGTAAATATAGGGGAGAGAAATCGATTCTCTCCCCAAATATTCCACACATCTCTTCTCCCATCGTACTTCCTTTTGGTCACTGTTATCACTTTGAACTTTTCCTACTTATGCACGGTCTATTTGGAGCTGGCCTTGTCCACTCCCTCTAATTCACTTATACGAGGTATTTATGCAAAAATTTAGGTACTATCTATAGGAGTCCTCATGGATTTTAATCTTTTACAAAGCAACCACCGTCTTCACTGATTAAACACACTCATTCACAGAATACGAAGAAGACGAAGAATTAACGTGGTTCAGTTCCACAAGGAGAACCTACATCCACGATGAGAAACCCCCAGTTTTGCTATATGGTCGTGGGGGAGATTTATTCCTTTTAAATAGAAGAGTATAAGAGAGTTGGATATGTACAATGACTATCAAGATAACTAATCACGGTTCTACTAGGTTACCCGTGTTAGATAAGAAGATAAGATGAGATAGAGAGAAAGAGAGTCCTCATCTTATCCGTTAACACTCCCCCTCAAGTTGGGGCGAAGATATCTTCTGAGGTCAACTTGATCAAAGCATTCTGAAAAGGCCCTTTCGATAGAACTTTAGTGAAGATGTCAGCAAGCTGATTCTCAGATCGAATATATGGCGTCTCCATGGTCTTGTCTTGAACCTTGTCACGAATAAAGTGGTATTCAACTTCTATATGTTTGGTTCTCTCATGAAAAACCTGATTTGAAGCAATATGTGTTGCTGGCATGCTGCTTGATTATCACAAAATAACTTCGTAGGAGTGTGAGAGTCGAGCCCTAATTCAAGCAACAAGGACCGAATCCATACCATTCACCGTAGTTCGAAAACTCGTTTCGTTTCGGTGTTTTGGGCTGACCGAAATATCCGAAATATCCGAAATTTTGGATATTTCGGTCAAAATTTTGTATTTTTCTATTATGTTTCGGTAGGTCATTTTGGTGGATTTTAGGCCAAGTTAAGGCCTGAAACTTCATGGAAACCCTATTTTAGGCTATATAAACTCATTTAAATGTTCGAATTGCAAAAATAGTCACCCAAAGTGGTGTTTTGGATTTGCACCATTGATTGACAATGTATGGTCGAATCCTAATGTATAACTTAGTTAATTACACATACACATACACATACACATTGTTTAAGACTTTAAGTACTAGAGGACATAATAAATTAATGATTAATAAGCAATTTAAACAAGTAAATTGACTTGGAAGTTGGAAACATAAAGTGAATGACTCACAAGTCATAATACAAGTCAAGTAGTCATCTAGTGACTCAAATGTTTCCATAATAAATTGACTTGGAAGTTGGATACATAACTTACAGCATATGCGATATCTGGCCAGGTAATCGTCAGATAAATTAACCATCCCACCAATCTTTGGAAACGACCACTGTCTTGAAGTGGTGTGTTATTATGGACAAATTTGCTGCTATAGTCCATAGGGGAGTCAACCGGTTTTGCCCCGAGTTTGCCGGTTTCTTTTAGCAAGTCTAAAGCATGCTTTCTTTGGGAGATAAACAAACCTTTGTTGGAACTTGCTACTTCAATTCTGGGAAAGTATCGTAACTTCCCCAAATCCTTAATATCAAACTTTTCATTCAAATACTGTTTGAGAGTTTGAATTTCATGCAGATTGTTGTCGGTGATAATAATATCATCGACATAGACGAGAGCCATTACAATTCCTTTGTCACTCCTTTTAACAAACATTGAAGAACCCGATTCACCTCTTTTGAATCCAAACTTCATAAGTGCAGTACTTAACTTTCAATACCATGCTCGCGGGGACTGTTTAAGTCCATATATAGCCTTGTTGAGCCGACACGCAACTCCATCTTGGTTTTCCAAGGAATGACCAGGAGGAAGATCCATATGCACTTCCTCTTCGAGATCGCCATGCAAGAACGCTTTTTTAATGTCCATCTGAAAGAGTGACCAACCATAATTGACTGCTACAGATAATAACACTCTGACGGTGTTCATTTTGACTACTCGAGCAAACGTCTCTTTGTAGTCAACCCCATATGTTTGTGTATATCCTTTGGCAACAAGTCTTGCCTTGTGCCTTTCAATTGAGCCGTCACTTTTATACTCAATTTTATAAACCCAGCGACAGCCAACAGTGTGTTTTCCATTTGGTAGATGAACAATGTTCCAAGTTTGATTTTTATTAAGGGCCTTGAGTTCCTCGCTCATGGCTTTCCTCCAAACTGGCGAGCTTTGGGCCTCAACGAAATTTCATGGCTCTTTGGGATCATCAATAGCAGTGAGAAAGGCACGGAACTTAGGAGAGATATTCTCATAAGAAATATGTGCTTGAATAGGAAAGGTGACAGTGTGATAAGTAGAGAAGTCACATAGCCTGGTTGAAGGTTGAGGAATTTGGGTTGACCTGCGAACAGGTGCGATGATTCCAGTGGTGATTGGGCTAGGAGCTTGTTGTTCCATCACCTCCTGCCATGTTATTTTGTTCGTTAAGGACATCAGTTCCATCAGTATTATCTCCTTCCTCTATGCTATGGTCAGAATGGAAGTGGAGAAGGGACAAATTCTTCCATAGTCAAAGCATTATAATCGTTCTCCCCCTAAATTTGATCCCTGTCACGAAAGAACAATTGAGCTTCATTAAAAGGAACATCACGAGAAATATAAAGCTTCCGGGTCAAAGGGTCATAGCACTTAAAACCCTTTTTTGTGGTGTATAAAAAAAAAATGCACTTGTGAGCACGGGGGTCAAGTTTGCCACCATCTTGGGAGTGAACAAAACAAGTACAGCCAAACACTTAGAGATGTGATACATCGATGGGCCGATCATGATGCACTGCCATGGGAGATTGAAATTTCAAAACCGTACTATGAAGGCGATTTATCAAGTAGAAGCTAGTCAGTACTGCATCGGACCAGTAATTTTTTGGAAGATTCCCATGGAATAAAAGAGACCGTGTTACTTCCAGAAGATGGAGATTGTTGCGTTCGGCAACGCCATTCTGTTGAGGTGTGCCAACACAAGAGGTCTGATGCACAATTCCCAGTTGTTTGAGAAAGGACTGGAAGGGGCCATTGGTGTATTCAATACCATTATCAGTATGTAAAATTTTGATGCAGGCATTAAATTGAGTTTGAACCATAGTATAAAAATCCTGGAAAACTTGCAGTACTTCATTTTTAGAGCTTAATAAGTAAAGCCAGGTAGCACGGGACTTATCATCAATAAATGTTACAAAAAACTTATAACCATCTCTTGAGTTTTCATGAGCATTGCCCCAAATATCCGAATGAACTAATTCAAATAAATCATGAGAAACATGTGTACTAGTAGGAAAAGGTAACCGATGCTGTTTTGCAAAGTGACAAGCATCACAATTACTAGAATCAAGAGTAAAAGAAGAGTTCACCGACTGCAGAATATGATCAGAGGGATGGCCCATCTGCCAATGCCATATTTGGGCCATCTCTGTTTTATTTGGTCGAGTCAACAAAGCAATATTAGGAAAGTCCAGAACATAGAGCCCTTGATAAAAACGTCCTTCACCAATCTTCCTCCCTGTTGTTCGGTCCTGGAATATGACCTTGTTGGTTGAAAAAATAACATCACAGTTCAAATCTTTAGTAATCTTGCTGACTGACAATAAATTGGAAGATAAAGATGACACAAACAATGCATTTGAAGTAGTTGAAAAAAGATTAATTTTCCCATGTCCTTGGATGGGAACCTGATTTCCATTAGCAACAGTAATGGGAGAATTCTTGCTAGAGTCCATGTGCAATTGAGATAAATACTGAGAAGAGCAGCACATATGATCGGTAGCACCCGAATCTATTATAAAGGAATTTGTAGTTAAAGCAGAGAAGGTAAGGATGTTACCAGATGTTTGCACCTCACTGCCAGTATCTGAGCATGAAATACCACTTGGTTGGATTAATTGTTGAAATTGTTGAGCAATTTTTCCAAGTGATGCCTGGAAATCTGGTGCACTAACTTGGGCAGCAGTTTTTGCATCAGCTCCTTTGTCCTTGTTAGGGCACAAGTGTGGGTTCAAAACCCAAAATCTATCCTTGGTATGACCCGTTTGCAGTGTTCACAGTGAAAGGGTGGTCTAGAGCCACGCCCTTTTCCTCGCCCTCTTGCAAATGAAGGCCGACCTTCTGTACTAGCCGATTGACTAATATTAGCAACATGGGCAGAATTTTCAAGTGGCTCTCCCCCTGATTTAGTTTCTGGATTCATGGTTCTACGTCGAGTTTCTTCTCTTTGAATTATTGCACAAACATTAGCAAAGGAAGGGAAAGTGGGGCTCATAAGAATCTGACGTTTAAGGTGTTCATACTCAGGGCAAAGGCTGCCCAATAACTGAAAAATATGATCCTATTCCTCTCTCTTAATATAAGTGTCAACGGTTTGGGCAGGGGGACAATATTGCTGGAGCTCATCCCACAATCTTTTAAGGGAGCCAAGATGATCAGTAAAGGATTGATTTGCTGCTTGTTCTATACGGGCAAGCTCTTGCTGCAACTCAAATATGCGAGAAGAATTATCAATATGGCCATACATTTCAAGTAAGGAATCCCAGTGAACTTTAGCAGTTTCTGAATAAGCAAAGATTTCATAGACTTCTGGTTCCATTGAATTAAAGAGCCAAGATATGACTAGGTTGTCATTGGCTTGCCATTTGGAAAATTTTGGATCAATAGATTCAAGGGATTTTATCTGTCTGTTAACATAACCAAGCTTGGATCGACCTCCAAGAGCAACTGTAATGGCCCTAGACCAGGTTAGATAATTTCTTCCATTCAACAGAATGGATGTGAGATGATTGTTCCCTTCATGAGAACTGGAACGATTTGCATCAGACATGACACTGCTATTAGTCATGATGAATAAAGAAAAGATAACTTATCTGTAGGAGTCACAAAGTTTTAATCTGGAAACAACAGCTTCAATCACCAACAGAGCAAAGAAGAATCAATCAATGACGGCTTTGAACAGCAACCAAGTAAAACCAGAATAAGTGTTGATCAGAAGAAGCTTAGATCTGAAAACCACCGTATCGATTAGCAACAAATCAAGATCCAAGCGATGGCAGCGTCTTGATCTGAAAACGGAGCAACACCAATCAACGATCTGAAAACGAAACAACACCAATCGACGACAACGTCTCGATCTGAAAACGGAGCAACACCAATCGACGACACACCAATTGACGACAGCATCTTAGAGCACCATCGGCTCTGATACCATGATTAAACACACACTCATTCACATAATACGAAGAAGACGAAGAATTAATGTGGTTCAGTTCCACAAGGAGAACCTACATCTGCGATGAGAAACCCCCAGTTCTGCTATATGGTCTTGGGGGAGATTTATTCCTTTTAAATAGAAGAGTACAAGAGAGTTGGATATGTACAATGACTATCAAGATAACTAATCACGGTTCCACTAGGTTACCCATGTTAGATAAAAAGATAAGATGAGATAGAGAGATAGAGAGAAAGAGAGTCCTCATCTTATCCGTTAACATTCAGCTTCTCTTATTTTCTTGGTTGGTAGGCCAACTTCATCATGTCTCTATTCCCATCTTGCTTGATCTCTCAATAAAAAATAAAAAAGAGGAAAATGATTGGTTCCCATCTCTATCTAAGCAACTACATATTTTCTCTCTTCCCCTTGAGCAATATTATCTTTCTGCAACTCCCAAAGGCAAAATGATGCAGATACACTACCTTGGACCGACCCAAACCTAGTTGGGTATCCAGACGAATATGAACCGGGCCCATTTTGAGATTTTGGATCTCCTAGGATTTTAGGATTTATGTTATTTGGGGAAATAATGTCTTTTAGTTTATTTTATTCTCTTTATTTTAGAAGGTAGCTACGTAGGATATTTGGTTCCCAATTCTTCTTAGTTTCCTTATTTGAATTAGTTTCCTAGTTAGAAAGTTAGTCTTTATTTTTAGGAGTCTTTTATTTCTCTTTATATATGATGTAATTCCCCATCGTTGGAGACAGATTTGAAGAATGAATTGAGTTTATGGTTTGAGTAGCCTAAGGGCTATATGCGTGTGCACTCTTCTCCCCCTCCCTTCTTATGCGATTTCTCCTCTCTCCCCCTGCAACTCTGATTTTTCCCAGCTTCCTCTCTTCTTCTATCTGGCCCTCCACCAACTTGGTATCAGAGTCAAAGCTCCTACATCCGTCCCTGTCAGTCTCTCTCATTCCATTCTTCTTCTATATCCTCTCTCTTCCATTACTTCTGCGGCCAACAGCGGTTGGAAAAAAACCAGAGAAGTCAAATCAAGATCCTAACCCCATCTCCTCCCATTCTCACCGTAACCCTTTACCTCTCCCTTCTCTCACTGAAACCCAAACCCCAATCCCTTCCTGCAGCAACCCTTTACCTCTCCCATCCCTTGCTAAAACCCAAACCCCAACCCACCGCCCATTGAAACCCAGCCTTTTCTCTTCCGATTCCCCTTAGCAGAACCACCCTTCAGCTCCACCGATTGAAGGAAAACAGAAAAGAAAAGAAGAACAGAGAGAGAGAGAGAGAGAGACAGAGAACCAGAATGAAAAAAAAAAAAAAAAAAATAATCGTAGCTGATTTGGTATCCCCAACGCCGTCTCCTTGTCGAAGTCAGAATCCTTGGTTTTTGCTGAACTCCTGGATTTCCACCATTTGATTTGCAAGGTTCTCTGCTGATCTCCTGATTTGTGCCACTGGTTTTCCCATGCTGCTACTCTAGAGGAAGTAAAACCACCCTCCATTCTCTCCATATTCTCCACTGGTAGCACGGTACCTTAAGTCTTTTTTCCTTTTTTTTTTTCAAGGGTTGCCCCTGCCCCTTTTATTCTTCTCTTAGTTTGCTCTTTTAAACTTGTTCCAAGTTTATCCTTTTCCATATATAATACTCCTTTGTTGGTTATCATTGAACTACCCGTAATTACAATTCTGCCACTGTTATCATAAACTCCATCTATTCACTGTTTTGCCATTAACTCGTACTTTGCATATTCTCTTATTTGTGTGGACCCATATCGATTCTGAATACAACCCTGGCCATGGATTCTTTTGTGTTCAAGTTCAGAGTTCGGTTGCCTAATGGAAAGCTTGCCATGTTGTTTATTGATGAACGACAAAGCAACAATTTCGTCTCACGATCTATGTTAGAGATGTTTATTGAATTCTCCGTTTCTTATTATTGTGATGGAGCTCATTGTGAAGTGTTTGATTCTCCTCGGCGTGTTATTAAATTAGGTTGTGAATGGCTAGAAGAACGAAAATGCATCATTGATTGTGACGGAAACTTGTGCACTCTACATCCTTTTCACATGCCCCAGACATTCATTCTTCATGGGTTAGTTGATGATGTTTGTTTCAAGTCAAAAGAGGCAGCACCAGTGATACAACCTCAGCCAGAACAGCCAATAGTGACAACGGAAGATGAGCAGATCGTGGATCAAGTAATGACGGATTCCAGTGTAGTGAAAGCTATTCCACATCATGAGTTCGTTCTTCCCCACAATTTTCCAGCCATGGATGCACCCCCAAAGCTTCATATTTTGGATTTTCTTCAAGTTGCAGACATGGAACCTATCGTCCCTGATCGTGAGCTTTTATTTCTACCATTCACTCGTGGACAAGTTTTTCTCAACACCTCAGGAATTGATGCAGATACACTACCTTGGACTGACCCAAATCCAGTTGGGTATCCAGACGAATATGAACCGGGCCCAGTTTGAGATTTTGGATCTCCTAGGATTTTAGGAATTTATGTTATTTGGGAAAATAGTTTCTTTTAGTTTATTTTATTCTCTTTATTTTAGAAGGTAGCTACGTAGGATATTTGGTTCCCAATTCTTCTTAGTTTCCTAGTTAGAATGTTAGTCTTTATTTTTAGGAGTCTTTTATTTCTCTTTACATATGATGTAATTCCCCATCGTTGGAGACAGATTTGAAGAATGAATTGAGTTTATGGTTTGAGTACCTAAGGGCTGTGTGTGTGTGCACTCTTCTCCCCCCTTCTTCTTAATCGATTTCTCCTCTCTCCCCTTGCTACTCTGATTTTTCCCAGCTTCCTCTCTTCTCCTAACCGGCCCTCCACCACAAAACCAATCCATTAAGCCACAAAATGTACGTACAACGGTACCTGCAATCACCTGTCTCAGCTATCTAACCAGCCCCTCTCTCCCGATCTCACCACCACTATCCATTGTTTGACTCTCTCTCTCTCTCTCCCTGAAATAATTGTTAACCAGTCACGAAACAGAATTTCAATTGTAGTGCCAAATGAAGAAATTTCAGTATTTGAAAACAACAAGAACATTGCATGATTTGTGTATTGGAATTGCAACTGAACTTTCAATTACGAGGATATATCATTCAGGTATCAATTGTAGTGCACTTTCATGCAAGGCATGTGCAGCACTGCACGTGACAGAAGAAGAAAAGGTTGGGGGGGAAGGCTCGAAGCTTTTGATACAATGATCTCTTCCTTCTCTGGCATTTAACATTGGATGGTATTCCTATTGTCCTCCACTCCCTGTTCTGTCACATGTTTGTCTCTGGTTGGGTATTTATTGACCTTGCTTGGTATATCAAAATACAAAAGATCTGTATACTCAGGTGCATTGTAAAGTGGCCAATTGATACTGTTGATAGAGTCAACTTGTAATGGCTGTAATTACATCCTAAATTTCATTTCAAGTGCTATAACTGTCATAACTATTCTATCTGCCAACTCCTTTCGGGGTCTGCAGTTACCTCTTCAGCACTTCTTGTGAGTTTTGATTGATGATATTCTGTAGCTGTATCTAGACCTCAATTTGTTATACAATTGTTCCATCTCTCGTGCATCTATGAAGTTTCTTTAGTTCATCTTCACTCATCAGTCATCAGCTATGTATCTTTTTCTTCCTGGGTATGGAAATTGCAGATTAGGGGGGCATTGGGCCTCTAGCTATGCATGCATAGTTGACCAGGCGACTGAAGGCGGTGGAGGGGGTGCATAAGCGCTTAGGCGACAAGGCGCCCTCCTAGTTGTTGCCTAGGCGTACAAAGCGCCCAAGTGTTATTATTTTCCCTCTTTTTTAACATTATTTAGTATGCTACAATATATACCTTATATCATAAAAAATCAACATTAAGCCACATCAAGTCATAAAAAATCAACATTAAGCCACATCAAGTCATAAAAAATCAATATTAAGTCACATCAAGTCATAAAAAATCAACATTAAACCTCATCAAGTCAGAAATCAGATTTACTTGAATGAGATTGGCAAAATAATTCTTATTTACCCAGAATATGGATCTGGAGCTAATTAATCAGATGAGAGATTGTCAGTAACTAATATCAGAATTTTCAGATTTTGAGATATAATGTTTCAGATCTGAAATCAATTGATATTAACTCTAAAGCAGGATATATGAATCAGATCAATGAATAGCAGAACAGAAACTGAATGTAAGAATTGAGATATGTATTTCGAAACAGGTATGATCATATGATAGTAGTGAAAGATCAAATGCTAGGCTAACCTGTTACCGAAGCTTGATAGCAATAGTCCTTCTCCAGTGCCTGTGATTGGGAGCAACCTGAGGTCCCGAATAGAGTAAAAGGTGTATATATGAATCAGATCAATGAAGAGCAGAAATTATGAGCATTGAGCAGAACAGAAACTAAATCTGAGATATGTATTCAGAAATAGATAATGAAAGATCAAATGATAGGCTGCTGCCCTCCACATATCTAAAACCAAAAATCCAAAATGAAAGATCGAATGATAATTAAATATACACACGTGTCCAAAATAAAAAATCCAAATACAAATGATTTAATCAATATCATCATCAACTAAACCAGCATTTTGGGGGAAAAAAAACAGCAAAGAAAAACTGTAGAAAAGTCAGCAAGGCAGCAACAGTAAAAAATAAAAACAGAGAAAGAAGAACAAAAATAAAAAAAACACTGAAACAGAGAAAGAAAGAAAAAAGAAGAAGAAGAAGAATATTATTAATTTATTATACTATTGACTTACCTTGTCGGATCCAGAATAGTTGGAGGAATACTTGCCGGAGACGTAGTAGCCGGAGGAAGTTTGTTGGTGCTGGAATCAAGGGAGAAAGTGCCGCTGCCGATGGTTTCTGCCTTCCTCGTTTTCCCCCAAACACGGTTGAGAGTTATGGTTTAGAAAGGTGTTTTATAAGTTTGATTACTTGTAGGTGAGTGTAGCGAATTAAAGTGTACCATGCAATGACAAACAAAGAATTAGAATAAAAGCAATACATAAAAAAAAAGTGGAAAAAAAAAGCGTACACAAAAAAGGCAACCGCCTTAGATGCCTAGGCGACACCTAGGTGACCAAGGCGGATGCCTTTCTTGACTCAAGTAAGGGGGTGCATTGCTTTGCCTCTGGAATACCGCCTGGATGCCTAGGCGGCGCCTTGACAACTATGTATTTATGTTCTATCAATAGATTCCATCTTATGTGTCATCCTTATACCTCTTATTTGTTTGTCTGTTCACATCCGTATATACATCGTGTTCAATTATCAGTCAATTTACTGTTGTTCTTTTAGTATTTATCAATCCAAAGGGTTGACCTCAGTAATGGATAAAAGATCTTGTAATAGTTGGGTATTCGAAGGACTAGGGATAAACCGAATTAGACCTAGTTGAAGTGGTGAGGAACCCATGGAGTGCAGGAGTTGACATCAGCTATGCCCTTCGAGTAATAGTGGAACAGAATCTGTATAGACAGTCTTGAGTAGTTGTATAGGGCTTAGTTGGCTTGAGTTGGGTGATAGCTGTGGTATCGCCTTTCCTTATGATTACAATACGAAGTCAAGGTCAACATGTTATTATATCAAGACGTATCTTGTTAGTCCAACAAATTTAAGAATCTAATGAAGTTTTGGAGATTCTGACCACAAGGCTGAAACCAATACACTCCCATTGTTATGCAGTTTTGAGAATTTTGTATGGACTGTTTGAAGGAGGTTGTATGTAGGACTGATCGGAGAATTCCTCACCTTTCTGGCTATTGGTATATATGTGGGATCTTCTGTTATATTTCGTGGCTGAAAAATACATCTTTATGTTTTAATGTCTCCTGTTATTTAAAGGAAAATTGTTGGTTGGAATATCAATGGAATTGAGTGATCTTCTTCTAGACCTATGGTGACTGACTAATAAACTAGACAAGCCTATTTTACCGGAAGAACTTGACTTCCTAGAGAAGTGTACAAACACTTCATGTGCCTTAACGATCATTATACAATCCGTTCATGCAATTAATATTACCCCAAGTGTGGTATTTTTTTTAATTATTTTTATAGAAGCCCAAAATGTTGTACTTGGAGATATAACTGGGGATGTTTGATGAGGTCACTCTGGAGGGCTATTAGTTATACATAAAGGAAATAGAGAATTTGTTCCACCAGTCTCAAATGCATAACTTTGTCAAAGCATCATGGTGGATTCTGAAGGACAATTGTCTCCAACTAGGCTTCTAAGCCCACACTGTTGGGGTTGAATCTTTTATCCTGGTCATGGGACCTACAATCATTGTACTTGAGCCTCAATACACCCTCAGCTTGTCTTAGTCTCTGAGACAAAAGGCATGAGTTCTACTGTTTTGTTATATTGATGTAAAGCCAATTCCAGATTTTATTTGTTTAGATCGTAAAACTGTCTTTCTGGCGGGTATATTTCCTCATTTATTTAGATCATACTAACCCAAGCTTTGTTTCTTTTCCTTTGTATCTCAGGATTTGCTAGGGAATTACCATTTCAGAAGCAAAACCCTCCAAGACGAGTTCAGCCCAGAGGGTTTGTGTAAAGCTGCAATGTTTGCTCTACTTGTCAAAGAGGAGCTGAAATTTTGGCCAGAACAGAGCACCCGCCAGAGGAAATGGCTAGTCATTCCAGAAGCAGTTGAGAGTTGCAGGCATGCATGGATGCGAGAGGCCCTTGAAGAAGGCTTCTCCAAGTGGTATGTTGAGAAGGTGATGAACATAGAGGACCATATCATTTCTTCTCATTCCTCCCTCGACCAACATTGATTTTGTATTGTGTGCACACACACATGTATTGGAATGCTCACAAACATGCACATACCTGAAGCTGTTTGGGGTATTTTTCTATTTTGCAGTCTTTTTTTTTTTTTTTCCTTCTTTCATTTGCTTCAGGAAGTAACAGAAAACAATACCCATGAGGATGCTGTTCCAATCTGTTTATTCTTTTGGCATTGCTTGTTTATACCCATGTTCCTACGGGCTAAGACTACCTCATGCTAACGACACCTTTAAAATATTTATATTTAGCAAAAAAAAAAAAGAAAGATTTTTGGATATCATCTTAGTAATGTTTAGTAATGTTTTGTGCTCGTGCTCTCCATCTCTTTCTTGCAGTAGTTGAATGTTGCTGAACCTGGGTTGACGGATTATATTGCTGCTTTTGTTTTGTTTGTTTTTGGTGGGTGAAGGGTTGTTGAGGTTAGTGCAGAGTTGCCCCCCCTCTCTTTTCCCGGTAGTAAGAGGAGAGGGTTTAGTGAATTACTGATGGTTTGTGATTGCCTTGCACTTGCAGACCTCAAGAATTGTGAAAAAGAGTTGTTTAAATCTGCTGATACAATTGCATCTATGCATCCTATGCTCCATAAGCATAGGTGAAGATTAAAAATCATACTAGTTGACTCTTGTGGCAACTGACAATTCTAATGTTGTTTAGCCTCATTTCCAATCCAGAGAAGTGTAAGTTGATCATCATACACATTAAACGATCATTATCTGTTGCATGTTGATCCTTGCAAGAGGTCGTTCTCACTAATTTTCAGCCCTGAATGAGTGAGGTATGTGGCTCAAAATAATTACAAAAGGTCTCAAGATAGCTATTTGTAGATTTTTGAAAGCTTTGGTATCAACTTTGAATCACATCCTCCATTCATTTGGAGTTGAAACTTTAAATTGAGATGGGAATGGGTTCCTCTTCACATGTACAACTCATATAGATCCACTTGGCAGGTTGTGAATGGATCACTATTGGTGCTGATCTGGCTCTCCTTGTAATATTGTATACAGTAGAACAGATACCAAGTAGGAGTTATTGCTGCTGGTGCCTGATTAGTTCGGTTCCGTCTGGGCTGAAATAGTCGGTTTTGGTCGATCCGACAGGTTCGAGCTAAACTACGACATCCTTACTAGTTTTATATTCCGTTTGAGATTAGGAGCACTATGGAGGTAGTTTGAGTTGGATTCTCCTGAAAGGCTAAAAGGGGGGGCTCTTGACATGCGAGAAATAATTTTCCCTCTTCAATTGTGTCTCCAGATCTCTTTTCACCTATTATCAACAAAGTCTTGCTAAGATTATGGGCAATACTATGAATCCTTTTGGCATCTATCTATTTAGGGAGAAAGAAAGTTAATTGGTAATGCGTCTTGCCTTGACATAAAAATCGCATTGGGTGTCTGGGAATGGTCGCCTTACCCCCATGTAAAGGTGGAAATTCCGAGCACCCAAGGTGGTTTTTGTGTCTAGACGTGAGAGCAACGCAAGGAGCACGACTGGGCACAAAAACCGCCTTGGGTGTCTGGGAATGATCACCTTGCCCCCATGTAAAGGTGGAACTTCCAAGCATCCAAGGTGGTTTTTGTGTCTAGGCGTGGGAGCCCCGCAAGGCGCATGATTGGGTAGCGTTCTATTCCCCATCTTTTTAAGTTTAGCTTAAGCCAGTAGGAAATGGGGACAAGTATCTCTTTGGCTGCAACCTATCTCTATTACCTGGAGATTGCACCGAACAAATTGAATCAACTATCCTAAAATGAGTGTTTTGGTAGGACGATTTTAGGCTTGTGGTATACACTTGAATGCGTGTCCAAAAATCTTAACGAATTTCCTAACTTCTCCTAGTCAAGAGTATATGGTTAAAAAGTCATGATTTCTCGAGATTACTCATAAGTTGGATAATCTGTCCTCCAGGTTCTGAAGACAGTGTAAAAGATGCAATAGGTGATTGAACCATCCTGGACAAGCCTATTTTATCGGAAGAACTTGACTTCCTAGAGAAGTGTACAAACACTTCATGTGCCTTAACGATCATTATACAACTTGTTCATGCAATTAATATTGCCCAAAGTGTGGTATTTTTTTAAATTATTTTTATGGAAGCCCAAAATGTTGTACTTGGAGATATAGTTTGGGATGTTTGATGGGGTCATCCTAAAGGACTATTAGTTATACATAAAGGAAATAGAGAATTTGTTCCACCAATCTCAAATGCATAACTTTGTCAAAGCATCATGGTAGATTTTGAAAGCCAATTGTCTCCAAATAGGCTTCTAAGCCCGCATTAACTGTTGGGGCTAAATCTTTTATCCTGGTCATGGGACATACAATCATTGTACTTGAGCCTCACTACACCCTCACTTTCATTCTAGGTTCTGAAACTCACAACAATTGTTGATCGGCTTGTTATTGTTCCTTTCTTTTGGGAAATAAAAGAAAAATTAACAAAATATGAAGTTAGATACATCATCCTTTATGGTAGCAAAGCTAGCCTATTTGCTACAATTGACACAAAACATGCATTGTTAAGAGATATAATTACATCCATCTTCGACGAGAAAGAATAAATTGTTAATAGAATTTGAAACAAGTCCCATGGCGGGAGCCTCGTGCACTAGGTACGCCCTTTTGTACTGGATTTGGACGTACCCACTCTTACCAAATTTAGACCATTTGGCAGCAATGTTTATAAGCAGCTACTTCATGTGCGGTACTTTTCTGCCACATTGGTTGATGATTTGGTAGTATAATTGTTGGATGGACATTGAGGCATGCCATAGATATACAACTCGTCAAATTTAATGATCTACCTCAAACATAGGGTCCACCATGTATAGGATTTTCATCTTTAATTATTCAAAATCCAATAGACTTCACCTCTTTTTTTTTTTTTAGCTTTATTTGAGGCTTTTCCTGACCTATATAATGACAAATGAAGAGATAAAATTCATGTAAAACCTTAACCATAGTTACATAGATGATAATATGGACAAAATATCCACCAAAAGCCGCAACCAAACTACCACCTGAAAATTATTGTATGTGTGTGATAGAAATGGTTCTAGGTATAACTTATTAGAACCATGCTCATCGTTCTTCGTAAGTTTGGAATCGATGACCTGGTAGCGCAGCGGATTCGGATCGGGTTTAAAATCTTTGTATTCAAAATTGAGATTAACCCATAATGAAACGAAACGAGAAACGATAGGTTACTTTAGAACCACTTTTAAAGTTCTTGTTCCAGATAATAGTTCTTTCTCTCTTGAGTAACGATAGGAATTGAAGAAGATGAACACTTGAATCCTCAATTTGAACCAAACGAACAACATGAACTATCATCAAACTGATGTGTCATAAAATCCCCCAACCAACCAAAAGCTACCACGTAAACGTACTGGAACTGAATCCGAGGCCAAGGCCGAGCATTAAAGCCTAGGCCGAGGCCGAACACTGAAGCCGAGGCCGAGCATTGAAGCCGAGGCCGAGATCGAACACTGAAGCCGAGGCCGAGCACTGAAGCCGAGGCCGAGCATTGAAGCCGAGGCCGAGACCGAGCACTAAAGCCGAGGCCACTGAAGCCGAGGCCGAGGCCGAGCTCGCACAAGTCAGCCGGGGCCGAGGCCGAGCACTGAGACCGAGGCCGAGGCCGAGCACTGAAGCCGAGGCCGAGACCGAGCACTGAAGCCGAAGCCGAGGCCGAGCACTGAGGCCGAGCTCACACAAGTCAGCTGGGGCTAAGGCCGAGCTCACACAAGTCAGTCATAAACTCCTGACCGAGCATACACAGGACATCCTAGGCCGAGCTAACTGCCGAGACCGACCTCCCAGGCCGACCTCTCAGGCCGACCTCTCAAACCGACCTCCTAGGCGGAGGTGACTGCCAAGACCGACCTACCAAGCCGACCTCCTAGGCCGAGCCCTCCTCCACAGAGGCTACCATAGCGCCCCACCGGGGATCGCGGGGCCACGTTAGCACATCCCGAGAATCACAGGATAAGGATCGAGCCACGATCCCAGCGCACTACGAAATCACAATTTACATGGACTCTTACCTTAATAAGAGTCCGACCCCAAAAATAGCTCTCCACTCCGCTCTACGCGAGAGAGCCTTCCAAAAGAAGGACTCCTACCATACTAGGACTCTTCCAACCGCCTCATCTCATCCTCACTCTATAAATACCCAGGTATGGAGCACCATTCATCATCTCACTTTTACTAGCGCTATTCTGTTGTCGGTGATCTAACTTTAGCATCGGAGAGTCCTAGGCCGGAGCCACACCGGCTCTCTTGTGCTCATCACTTGGTCTTTGCAGGCTCATCCGTGGGCGAACCAAGCATCGGAGATTTTCACACGCAACACAAACAATTTGAGATTCATAGTCTCAAATCAGCACTACCACTCACACTTAGATGAGAGAGAGAGAGAGAGAGAGAGAGAGAGAGAGAGAGAGAGAGAGAGAGAGAGAGAGAGAGAGAGAGAGAGGCCTCCAAAATTCAGTCAAGGTGGTGTCTCCCCTCCCCCCCTTCTGGTGTTGTCGATAAATAATTCAACCCATTAGGGGTGAATGGAATCCCAACTTTTAGTTTTCTAAACTGATTGGGAGACTTATTGGTGAAGTTACTTGGTTTGAAGAATCTAAAAGGGATTTTGATCTCTTTAATTATAGTTGATAATTTTATCAAATAAAATTAGGGTAATTTACACATACCACCCCTGACCCCTGAGGTTTGACGAAAGGATGTTTTTACCTTCCAGTTTTGGAAAATTCTGCATACCCCCCTGAGGTTTACAAACAGTAACAAATAAACCCATTCTGTCAGTTTATGACTAACATTGTTAAAATCAAAAGGTAAAGTGACAAAAATGCCCCTTCAAAAAAAAAAAAAAACACCTACAACTCAATAGAAGGTCTGTCCATTTGAATAGCAAGCCTAGCTTTGTCTTGACAAGGGAGCAATTTCAACCAGGGAGTTAGGTTCTCAGTAAAAACAACCTCCCGTGGCAGAGCACCATATCTAAGGGTATCCAAGAATGGTCGAAAGCTCCAATGTGGAGAAGCATAAGCAGTAGATGATTCCAAGAAGTTAATCGAAGCACAGAAGAGACCCGAGAAGGTGTGGGTCAGATTTTTGCAAGTTGAATCGACCTGATCAGGGGGACATCGAAGACAACCCACAACTCAACTTCGGGAGGTTTCGCATTTGCGCTCGATACAGGATCAAATCCACCCCATTGTTCATAGTTCCAGCGACCTTGCGTGAATTACAACTCTATCTCACGAATCTGGAATTTTTTAACCTAATCAAAGCAGCATAAAATCCCATTACTTATTACTCTTTGAACTTAAACTGTAGTTTTGAAGACAATAACAATTAACAAACCCTAGATTCTGAACAAAAATAAAGTTGATCGTAGAGTTAAAAGCAAAAGCTAGAAACACAGATACAAATGGGTTAAAACCTAAATCAATTGGAAGAAGGAAAGGAAGGAGAGTGAATTAGGATCGGTTCCATGGTGTTCCCTACAAGGATACCTGCAACTTATCTTCCCCAAATCGATTTGGGGAATATGAGTTGCAGGGTTTTTTTTTTTTTCTTTCTTGAAGGGGCATTTTTGTCACTTTACCTTTTGATTTTAACAGTGTTAGTCATAAACTGACAGAATGGGTTTATTTGTTACTATTTGTAAATCTCATGGGGGTATGCAGAATTTTCCAAAACTGGGGGTAAAATTATCCTTTCGTCAAACCTCAGGGGTGGTATGTGTAAATTACCCATAAAATTACTATAATTAAAAAGATAAGCAATCTATTTTATTTTCCCAATAAATGTCATGCATAATTAAATTCTTTATTTGCATATAAGACCATCCACTATACAATATCTCATGATGAATTATAGGCATGTAATAAAATATTGCTAATCCCCACTTCATTGTACATGTCTTTATCAAAGATTCTATGATCACAATTGGACGCCAAAAACGCGATTAAACATCACTGAAATAAAATAACAATGTGGAAAAGAGAACACCACCTGGTCACACAACGCATGCCACCACTATGCCCTGACACAGGTGCATACACAATGATTACCGCACCCCCTGGAACACTAGAAAGGTGGTCATTTCATGCGCTCTTGTGTCAGAGCGCAGGGCAGTCTTAATAATAAGAAAATAATTTTGTAAAAGGAAAATTACATATCCCTCCCTTGTACTATGGCCTAATTACACCTTCTTCCTCCACATTTCCTTAATTACACTCTAACCCTCTCTACTTTGCAAAAAATTACTATTACACCCCTATCGTTAGCGTCCGTCTATTAAGTGCTGACGTGACTTAGTAAAAATTTTCATAATCCCTAAATTAACCCTGGATCCTTGTAAGATGACCCATTTACCCTTTTTTATTAAAAACGAATAAGACTCACTTTCCCTTTCTTCTTTCTCCCAACTTCATCTTCCACCTTCTGAACCTTGAAATCGCCGGCAACGTAACTCCCTCCCATTGCTTGAGTTTTATACTCTGCGGTTAGAGAAGAAAGGTGTCAAGAAGGTATGTCTGAAACTCCAACTTCTTCCTCTGGTTTTAAGATAACAGAGGTGTTGGAGAAAAAAAAAGTGAAAATTTCACGTACCACCCTTGGGATTTGCCTTAATTACCCTTCATCCGTGAGGTGTGGAAATTTTCACTTACCTCCCCTGCTTTCCAAACCAATTAACAAAAACACCCAGTCCGTTTAACGTGTGACCGTGATTTGTGGATAAAAATCCTCTCCAATTCTTAGATCTGGCAATGCTTGGCAATGCTACCTTTAGAAAGTGACACGTGGACAAAAACGATCGTGCGGCTCTTATTTGTTTGCCCCACATCAATGAACCAAACCCGTTTCAGATCCGAATTGAATAGTAACCCACCCAGCAGCAAGGATACGAAATTCTCGAGCAAATTTTCTAAAATCACTGTTCTTCACATTCCCCCTCTTGACAGCTCTGTGCAACTCTAATGGCTCCTGGAAATCGAACAAGCAGTTCCAAAATCATGATAATAGAAAAGGAAAATTAAGTGTGGAAAAAAAGGAAAAAGGGAATCAAGTATACTTGTTTCATTGGTGAAGAATGAAAGTAGACTCCATCAAGCAACCTAGACCAAGGACGTAGTGGCCTTCAAGTGAAATGGCTGCCTCCATCATGTCCGCTAGGATCATTTGAAGGGTTTAGGTAAGTCCTTTAATTGACAATGGCGAGATAAGGCCAATGCACATGCTACAAATCACGAACTCAAGAGACCACAAATCTGCAAATTCCCAGGATCCAATGCCAAATGGGAATAATCCGTTAAGCAACGAAGGTTGGCCGACAAGTGTTGTCAAGGGCACCGGTGGATTCCTATTGAGTGCCAACTCTAGCCAATGAACTTGGTTGACTTGGGCCAGCAATTGGGTTTGGGCTCGGTTCAAGTGTGACCCCAAACCAAGGCCAAGCTTGGTTTTGGGTTTGGGCTAGGTCCCACCTATATGATAAAGCCATTTTACCATTATTTTCAAAATCATTTTTAGTCGTTTATAAATCCTATGATCATCCTAAGGATTTGGAATATTGCTGGGGCACGAGGAATCTTGAGAGTTATTACGTAGGGCTGCAACAATGTCGGGTTGGGACAGACTTTATAAAACCCTAGCCCAATCCTGAGTCCCCTTAGTTGGGCCCAAACATGGCCCGATCCTGACTCGAGGCCTGAAAAATCCAACTCTGACCCGTACTCAGGGTCGGGCCGGGCTGATCTTGATTGGCTCTAATCATGGGGAGGGGGAAGGGAGATGCATGGACTGGACTTGGCTAGGGAGAAAATTATCAATTTTTCATAAAGTAACACTAAATTAAAATGTATTATATCACTTATTATCTTCATATATAATATATTATATAACAAAATATGGGTGACATTTAAAGTTTGTAATATATATATATATATATATATTATATCAACACAAATTTGATAGTATAATCCTGACCCGACCTTGACTCAGCGTTAGAAATTTCCAACCCTGACCTGCCCTTAGGGCCAAGATATCTCAGCTCAGCCCCTGTTCGGTCTCAGGGTGAGCTAAGGCGGGTTCGGGTCGATAAGGCCAAATTTGCACCACAATAAGGGACCATATTGATGCCTTACATCATGATTTTAATATTTAATCTTACGGGAAGGGTGTGCTGTCAGGATGTGTGGCCCCTGCACAATGATGGTGCAGGAACACAGGGGCTTCCAACAAGAGGGGTACGACGGGCATTCCCCACCCCCGTATGTGGGTGTAGGGGAACACTACCGGGAAACATTCTTTTTCCCTCAATTTTTTTTCATCAGAGAAAAAAAAGTGTTGTGACATTGGACTGAAGCGAATACAGGGTTTGATATGGGTGCCTGCAGCTCTTATTCCATAACAGCTCACCTCTCACAAGGGATTACCACCTTCAATCAAATAACTTCGCATTAATATTTGGTTTATTTGCATTTCTCTTTCTTTTGTTTTCATCTCATCCTTATGTTGTGCACATGTAAATGCATTTGCTATGATGGGAACGTAAAATGAGAATGAATTAACAATTAATTTTGTTTTTTTAATAGAAAATCATATTCATTACATGATACCCAAAACAGAATTTGTTATAGGCAGTTGAGAATATTAAGTCTGTGTCCTTTCAAATTTTTATAAGATCTATTGCAAAAATTTAGCAAATCTTTATCTTCTCCTTTTTGATAGGTAAGCGAATTTTTCTTTTTTTGTTCTAATCAATGGATAGTATGATCTATTTTTTCATGGACTTTGTTGGCAGAAATTCATATTCATTTTTCTCATTTTGTTTTTCACATTCTTAAAAGTTAAATGAAAAGTGATCTCAATCTACCAATGAGGTGCTCCACCCCACCTGTCAACCCACCCCCCCCCCCCCCCCCCGAAAAAAAAAGAAGAAGAAGAAAGGGATCTAGCATTGAGATGGTGGAGGAAACTGAAAAAAAGTAAGTGTTTATTCATAACCAGATGAAAATATTTTGTTTGAAATTTGTAACTTTAAATTCTTTTCATTTGAAACTCATAACAATATTAGTAGTCAAATCTTGATTAAACTTGTAATTTGCATGCCATTTTAATGGCATGGTCTTGTGTCTTTTCTTGGTTGCATTAGCTTATTCAACACTTGAAGATCCCACATGAATCAAACGTTGGTTGCAAAAAGCAGTAGGTCATCTCTACAATGGTTGCAAGTCACCTTCTCTATTTCTCACGTCTACTCCTTCTTCCTCTTCTTCTCTGTTTACCTTCTCTCGCCTGTCTTCTATGACTTTTGGGGAGCAAGAGTTAAGAGATGAACCAGATCATCGTATCCTCTTTTCCTCATTATCTCAGTCGAACCAATCTTTGATTGGATTGGGCGCTCTTCCAACATAATCCACCGTTATTTTCAATGATCAACGTTTTGCCAATACATTTTCACCATCGTTCTGAGCCCTTTGACCCTATAATTAGAAATACAAATAGTTGTTGGCTGATGTGGCCACATCCTATGGGAGTATAATAGGGAAAAGGGGTTCTAGCCTTGGTTGCAGTATGCACAAGAACAACCATCATTCTTATGTTAACTTGGGAGAGATAAGAAGGCTAGAAAGCAATCTCTTGAACAACCATTGTTGAGATAAGACGATAGTCGCCGGAGCATACAATAATTGCAAGAGAACATCGAAGTTGGGCAGCATCGTATGAAGAAACAACTTTAGCATCTGAGGTAGGTGACCATCTGTTTTGTTTTCACTGCCATTGTAAGATCACTGCTTTCAATAGTAACACATATCACATATGAAAAAAAAAAACTTACACAACATTAACATAATTCCTAGATCATACAAATAGAAACATATGTAACAAAGAAACAAACCATACACTTTAAAGAATATGAACTTTAGAGATGAGGAATTACTTGCCATGGCCCACATGCAATTGACCAGTACTAGTGTAGTGTTGTTGGTGAAGCCTGATTTGGTCCAAAGTGTGCGGTTGAGATCTTCAGAGGGCCGTTGGAATACTTGCCGGAGACGTAGTAGCCAGAGGAAGTTTGTCGGTGCTGGAATCAAGGGAGAAAGTGCCGCTGCCAGTGGTTTCTGCCTTCCTCGTTTTCTCCCAAATACTGTCGAGGGTTATGGTCCTTTGGACATTAATGGGTTTCGAAAGGTGTTTTATAAGCTTGATTACTTGTAGGTGAGTGTAGCGAATTAAAGTGTACCATGCAATGACAAACAAAGCATTAGACTAAAACCAATACATAAAAAAAAGTGAAAAAAAAAGATTACACATAAAAGGCAACCACCTTAGATGCCTAGGCGACACCTAGGTGACCAAGGCGGATGCCTTTATTGACTCAAGTAAGGGGGTGCATTGCTTTGCCTCTGGAATAACGCCTGGATGCCTAGGTGGCGCCTTGACAACTATGTATTTATGTTCTATCAATAGATTCCATCTTATGTGTCATCCTTATACCTCTTATTTGTCTGTCCGTTCACATCCGTACATACCTCGTGTTCAATTATCAGTCAATTTACTGTAGTTCTTTCAGTATTTATCAATCCAAAGGGTTGATCTCAGTAATGGATGAAAGATCTTGTAATAGTTGGGTATTCAAAGGATAAGGGATAAACCGAATTAGACCTGGTTGAAGTGGTGAGGAACCCATGGAGTGCAGGAGTTCAAATCAGCTATGCCTTTCGAGTAATAGTGGAACAGAATCTGTATAGACAGTCTTGAGTAGTTGTATAGGGCTTAGTTGGCTTGAGTTGGGTGATAGTTGTGGTATCGCCTTTCCTTATGATTACAGTACGAAGTCAAGGTCATCATGTTATTATATCAAGACGTATCTTGTTAGTCCAACAAATTTAAGAATCCAATGAAGTTTTGGAGATTCTGACCACAAGGCTGAAACCAGTACACTCCCATTGTTATGCAGTTTTGATGATTTTGTATGGACTGTTTGAAGGAGGTTGTATGTAGGACTGATCTGAGAATTCCTCACCTTTCTGGCTATTGGTATATATGTGAGATCTTCTGTTATATTTCGTGGCTGAAAAATACATCTTTATGTTTTAATCTCTCCTGTTATTTAAAGGAACATTGTTGGTTAGAATATCAATGGAATAGAGTGATCTTTTCAGGACCTATGGTGACTGACAAATAAACTGGACAAG
Source organism: Telopea speciosissima (assembly GCF_018873765.1). Taxonomy (NCBI): domain Eukaryota; kingdom Viridiplantae; phylum Streptophyta; class Magnoliopsida; order Proteales; family Proteaceae; genus Telopea; species Telopea speciosissima. The sequence continues at coordinate 14,064,551 of NC_057925.1, read as the reverse complement.
CCTATTTTACCAGAAGAACTTGACTTCCTAGCGAAGTGTACAAACACTTCATGTGCCTTAACGATCATTATACAACCCGTTCATGCAATTAATATTGCCCCAAGTGTGGTATTTTTTTATTTTTTATTTTTATGGAAGCCCAAAATGTTGTACTTGGAGATATAACTAGGGATGTTTGATGGGGTCATCCTGGAGGACTATTAGTTATACATAAAGGAAATAGAGAATTTGTTCCACTAGTGTCAAATGCATAACTTTGTCAAAGCATCATGGTGGATTCTGAAGGGCAATTGTCTCCAAATAGGCTTCTAAGCCCGCATAAAGTGTTGGGGCTGAATCTTTTATCCTGGTAATGGGACCTACAATCATCGTACTTGAGCCTCACTACACCCTCAGCTTATCTTAGTCCCTGAGACAAAAGGCATGGGTTCTACAGTTTTGCTATATTGATGTAATGCCAACTCAAGATTTTATTTGTTTAGATCGAGTGCTAAAACTGTCGTTCTGGCTGGTATATTTCCTCATTTATTTAGATCATACCAACCCAAGCTTTGTTTCTTTTCCTTTGTATCTCAGGATTTGTTAGGGCATTACCATTTCAGAAGCAAACCCTCCAAGTTCAGCCCAGAGGGTTTGTGTAAAGCTGCAATGTTTGCTCTACTTGTCAAAGAGGAGCTAGAATTTTTGCCAGAACAGAGCACCGGCCAAAGGAAATGGCTAGTCATTCCAGAAGCAGTTGGGAGTTGCAGGCATGCATGGATGCAAGAGGCCCTTGAAGAAGGCTTCTCCAAGTGGTATGCTGAGAAGGTGATGAACATAGAGGACCATACCATTTCTTCTCATTCCTCCCTCGACCAGCATTGATTTTGTATTGTGTGCACACACACATGTATTGGAATGCTCACAAACATGCACATACCTGAAGCTGTTTTGGGGTATTTTTCTATTTTGCTGCCTTTTTTTTTTTTCCCCCTTATTTCATTTGCTTCAGGAAGTAACAGAAAACAATACCCATGAGGATGCTGTTCCAATTTGTTTATTCTTTTGGCATTGCTTGTTTATACCCATGTTCCTGCGGGCTGTGACTACCTCATGCTAACGACACCTTTAAAATATTTATATTTAGCAAAAAAAAAATATTTTTGGATATCATCTTAGTAATGTTTAGTAATGTTTTGTGCTTGTGCTCTCCATCTCATTCTTGCAGTAGCTGAATGTTGCTGAACCTGGGTTGAGGGATCATATTGCTGCTTTTGTTTTGTTTGTTTTTGGTGGGTGAGGGGTTGTTGAGGTTAGTGCAGAGTTGCCCCCCCTCTCTTTTCTCGGTAGTAAGAGGAGAGGGTTTAGTGAATTATTGATGGTTTGTGATTGCCTTGCACTTGAAGACCTCAAGAATTGTGAAAAAGAGTTGTTTAAATCTGCTGATACAGTTGCATCTATGCATCCTATGCTCCATAAGCACAGGTGAAGATTAAAAATCATACTAGTTGACTCTTGTGGCAACTGACAATTCTAATGTTGTTTAGCCTCATTGCCAATCCAGAGAAGTGTAAGTTGATCATCATACACATTAACCGATCATTATCTGCTGCATATTGATCCTTGCAAGAGGTCGTCCTCACTAATTTTCAACCCTGAATGAGTGAGGTATGTACGTGGTTCAAAATAATTATAAAAGGTCTCAAGATAGTTATTTGTAGATTTTTGGAAGCTTTGGTATCAACTTTGAATCACATCCTCCATTCATTTGGAGTTGAAACTTTAAATTGTGATGGGAATGGGTTCCTCTTCACATGTACAACCCATATAGATCCATGTGGTAGGTTGTGAATGGATAACTATTGGTGCTGATCTGGATCTCCTTGTAATATTGTATACAGTAGAACAGATACCAAGTAGGAGTTATTGCTGCTGGTGCCTGATTAGTTCGGTTCAGTCTGGGTTGAAACAGTCGGTTTGGGTCGATCCGACTAGTTCGAGCTGAACTTTGACATCCTTACTAGTTTTATATTCCGTTTGAGATTAGGAGCACTATAGAGGCAATTTGAGTTGGATTCTCCTGAAAGGCTAAAAGGGGGGTCTTGACATGCGAGAAATAATTTTCCCTCTTCAATTGTGTTTCCAGATCTCTTGTCACCTATTATCAACAAAACCTTGCTAAGATTATGGGCAATACTATGAATCCTTTTGGCATATATCTATTTAGAGAGAAAGAAAGTTAACCGGTAGTGCGTCTTGCCCCTAGTTATTTAATTTGCCGAATTATTCTGCCGAACCGAACTATTCCAAATAATACGATTAGTTCTTGGCGAATCCGATTTCAAAATATAAATTAGAAAAAGTCGCGCCTTATTGAACTATTTAAAAAAACATGTTCTATTCGGATGAACCGAATTATATACGAATAATTCGGTTAGTTAAAAAAACCTAAAAAAAATCCCTTAATCCCATATTCCCATTCCCGTTACGTATTCCCTTAATCACTTTAGCCCTTTTTCCCTAATTCCCTTAGGGTTTCACTTTCGTCCCTTTAACCCACCTTTCACAGTTTTACTGTGACTCCGTGAGAGAGACAAAGAGTCAAAGACTCAAAGACCAAGTCTGCCGTCTGGGGTGCTTCTTCTTGTCCGACTCCAGCGCCGGCCACCGCTGCAAGCAGCAAGCTTGCTACCTGCAAGGCTGCAACTACTGTCTCGTACTCTCGTGACTCTCGTCCCACATCCCATCTACCTCCTTCAGAGATTTCAGCGTCGGGAACACTCCATCTGAAGCTATTGAGCCTCTGCCCCATTCTTCTTTTCCGTCTCTATTCGGCCAGCGAGACTCTCTCTCTTCTCCATCTCCCTCTGTAAGTATTTTCTCAGCCATCTCTATAACTCTGTTTTGCTTGTATTCATGCGTTTTTTTTTTTAAATTAAATATATCAGTGTTATTGATGGTTTATAGATTTTCAGAATCTATGATTTTAATATTAAAGAGGAACTCAGGAACGGTTCAAAGTTCAAACCTGTAAATCTCATCTGGTCACGACTCACGATTGCCAATTTCTTGATTCAAATCAAAGCTTTTGGTGGAGTTCGATAGATTTCAGGGAGAACCAAATTTATCAAAAGCCATACGATCTTTTCCATAGTTTAGAATCGAAATATATACAATAATAATAAATGGGGAAGCTCGACTTCTCAACTGTACAAGAAAAAACTTATAAAGGACTGAAACCCCAACACTCAAATCAAATCCACTCATAACTTCATAAGGATAATAAACAAACACAATTAATACGGGAACAATGAAAGAACAGAAAATCTTCATCATCTTCTATCAGAGATTCTGGTGCCATGCAGATGTATAATGAGACCATAAATCATGGAAAACAGAGGAGCTTCCTTTGAGTTAATAATTGTTTTATAAATGGGTGAATGGTAGCCCATCTGGTGCCATGCAGGAATATTACACTTTTTGTCCTTCAATTGGAACCATATAATGAGACCATGAATCATGGAAAAAAATATTTATTTACTAAGAGAATCATGAATGTCTCTGAGAGAAAGAGGGGGAAGGGGTCCCCATTAGGTCTAGAGTCTAGACCATCCACTGTGATGATCTACACATACATATTTATTAGGGAAATTATCAACGCCACCCTCTGACGTTTGCCTATATTTTAAGGCACACCCACTAACTACCATAATATCAGCGCCACCCCCTAGTTTACCAAATTAATTACACACAAACTCCCTACCATTAGAATAGAACTGTTAAGTGATGATGTCAACTATTTAATATTTTTTAAAAGACAATTCTGCCCTTCTTAGTAGGCGAAGTACCTAATCTACCCTTTCAATTAAAACACCCACATATCCTTCTTCTTCCTCACACTACCATGTTCTGAAGAAGAGACCTTCAGGCGATAAAGCAGCTGGCGTCAATCAACCACCATCTTCCTCACTCTGGCGAGTACAGTAGATGCCCCCATTTCCTCTATTTATTGGTATTTCATGTTCGTTTCTCCCAAGATTTTCTACCCTGGACGCGTGAGACTACTCATATTCTTCCTCGGTTAGTGTTGATACGGTTGCCCCTGTTGTCAATCCTTCTTCTCCTGCTGCTCCTACTGCTTCCATTGATACTCAAGAGGAAGTTGGCTTAGAAGATTATAACAAAAGTAATGATGACGAAAACGAAGACGATGACTTTAAGGAGGATAACTTTGAAAGGGATTCTCAAAGATCTGAACCCACTTGCAACGAGATCCCAATAAGCGGTCTGATGGGTTCTTCTTCTTCTTCTTCGGCCCAACCAGTCTTAGTTGGTCAAGCTGGTCCTTTCCAAGGCTATCGTCGATGGTGCCATTACATACGTCGATGAAGAACGGCGCAAAGCCTTCAGCTTCATCTTCTTCTGACTAGATGCCCTTTTCTCACCCCCGACACGTGCAGGAGTTCAAGGGAATCCCCACGCCGCCCTTTTCGGCGTCGCCGTTCCCTCGGAGTAGGTTCGATATCTTCAGCAGTACAGCCTCCACCACCATGAGGTCCACTTATTTGGAATCTCCATTGCCGAACTACCTTTTATGCCCATTTGTACAGAAGTTTCACCCACCTTCATTTGCTTCTTCGGCTTTGTCTTCTTCTTCTTCCAACAATATTGCTTCTACTAATAACCCCATGGGCACCACTAGCGGTGGCGCCATTTCGTCCGCCCCGGGTTCTATAAATAACCACCAGCAACTGTCTGAGTTGGCTTTACAAAACAGACTCATCAAAGCCTACTAAGCATGCAGAACCCGATCTTCACATTCCAATCTCTGCTACAGGCTTCGGGCTCTCCTCCTGCTGCACACCTCCAAGGTACCCATTAGCCATTGCACCAGTTTTTGGCACTAAATCTCAAGGGTCGTTAATGGTTCCATCGATGGATTCATCACAGCTTAGAATGGGAACAACTAGGGTGGAAGATTTCACGATAGAAAAGGGTTCGGAGAATGTTTCTTCTAGAGGTGAAGGTATGGTAGATTCATGGATTTGCTCTTCAGATTAGCAAATATTATTCATTTGCAGTAGTAATATTGAAAGAAAAAAAAATGATTCTGAATCATATAATTTATGAAGAAAAGAGAAGGTGGGGGAGTGATTGAATAAGATCGAAAGGCAAGGGTCTGCGGAAGAGCCAATATCACCATCGTCAATAATCGAAGAAGACGAGTCATAGTCGCTGTGGCAGTTGTCAAGGAGATCAGGCGGTGAGGGAGGGTGCCAGTGGTGGTAGTGCGACCTTACAACAACAACTAGAGTCGGAGTGAACGACAACAACTTAGGTCGTTGAAAGAGTGACGATGAAGATTGTACCTGAAAATGGATTAAATTTAAATACTCTATTGTACTTTTATGTTTTCGAGTAAAGGGTACTATGGTCAAAGAAATTTCATATGTCTACACCGTTTAAAAATAGGTAACAATTGATATTTGGGTGTGCCTTAAAATATAGTCAAACGTTAGGGGGTGACACTGATAATTTTTCTATTTATTATTTCTTTTATAGTTAGACTATGTATGGGGAAAAAGCTAATTGCTTTAATACCCTCTCTCTCTCTCTCTCTCTCTTTCTCTCTAATGAACGTGTGAGACTTTGCTTTTATCCAAAGAAACAGAGAAAGATATGTCTCTTCTAATATAAAAAGTCCCAAAATCTATCTTCCTTACTCTTTGGAGGGCTATCCATGTTTCTCTCGTTTTTCTCTTATTGGGATTTCATGGGAGGTTTAAAAAAGCACATGGTGCCATGCAAGAATATTACATTTTTTTAATGTTGCTTTTCCCCATTGTCCTCTCCATTGGTTTTTTGGGAAACTAATTCATATGGTTACTTTTACCAATATGAGTTTGTCTTATTTAGATTTTTGTAAGGTATAATAATCATTGTTTTGTTTGTTTCAACAAGTAGGAAAAGTGGGAAGACAAAAAGACAAGTTTTGGCAACATGCTAATCAACTTGATAATGGTCATTTCAAATGTAAATTTTGTGAAAAACAGTTTTACGGAGGGGTCACTCGCCCCAAGTATCATTTGGCTAAAATTAGTGGACATGATATTGCCCCTTATGAAAAAGTAGTTGATGATGTCCAAGGAGAAGCTGTTCTTGTTGTTAGTTCTGAATCAAATAATAAAAAACGTAGGAGTATAACTACTGAGAGTGTGATTGGTTCGACTTCTTTCACCACAACAACACATGGTCAAAGGCAGTCCACTATGGAGGAAATGATCCCTAAGATGGATAAGCCATATTGGGAGAAATGCCTCCATGAATTCTTTATTAAGAACAATATTCCATTTAATATTGTTCAATCAGAGGCATTCATTAAGTTGTTGAAGTGTGCTGCTCGATATGATCCTAGTATTCTGATTCCAAGTTATTCTACCCTTCGTGGTAGAATAATCTCTAGAGCAAGAATGGACCTTGAGAAATATGCTGAAGAAGTAAAATTATCGTGGATAGAAACCGGTTGCATTATAATGTCTGACTCATGGACTGATTTAAAGAAGCGGTGTTTTCTTAATGTGATCGCTTATTCCCTGGGTGGTGCCCTTTTTTTGAAGTCAGAAGAGTGTTCACATGCTAGGATTATTGGTGACTTTATATTTGGTATTGTTGACAGAGGGATTCAAAGTGTTGGTCCAAATGTTGTTGTTCAGATAATTTCAGATAATGCTTCCAATTATGGAAATGCATTTGATATGCTTCTTGGAAGATACCGTTGGTTGTTCAAGACTCGATGTGCAGCCCATGGTATTAATCTTATGTTAAAGGATATATATGAAGAAGTTATATGGGTTCAAGACATTTTTGATGAATCAAAGAGCATTATTGATTACTTGTACAGGTCTAAAATTGTTTTACAGTTGATGAGGAAATTCACAAATAAGGATCTAAAATATCCTTGTAAGATTAGATTTGCTTCAAACTTTTTAATTCTTCAGTCCATTGTTGAAGTGGAAGAGAAGCTTAGACTCCTAGTTGCATCAGCTGAGTGAAGGAGTCTAAGAAATTCTAGATCTGTTGAGGCAGATAGGATGGTAAATGTTATTCAAAGGGAGTCATTTTGGAATGAGTCATAAGAGATTTTGAAGCTTTTGGAACCAATCATTCGAGTTCTTCATTTGGTCGATGGTGATGGGGCTACCTCAGCGTACTTGTATGATGCAATGGAAAGAGCAAGAGAGGTATTAGAGAAGTTTAAGGAGACACACTATCAATATGGCCAGATTTTGAGAATCTTTGATAAGAGAGGGGATGAAAATATTTTAGGTATGATTCACTATGTAGCTGCTATTTTCAACCCTACTTATTACTGTAGTCTAAGATTCAAAAAGATTCCTCAAATCAAAGAAGCAACAGAGTTCATTGGTGATGTATTGGTTCCAGAAGATGAGAGGGAAGAATATTATGGACAATTGGCTTCATACCAAATGAAGAACTCAATAATTTTTTCTTTTAGTGCCATGATAATGATGAAGTCACAACATCCTCGTAAGTGTACTTCAAAATTTCAAAATTTTTTTTTTATTAAATATACAAATTACTTGTCATTTAGAATTGCATAGTTATATTGTTTTATCTTTTTACCAATGTAGGGGTTTAGTGGTCTCTTCAAGGTGATAGTGTTCCTATCTTACGGAAGTATGCCATTTGAATTGTAAGCCAACCGTGTAGTTCTTCAGCTTGTGAAAGAAATTGGAGTGCCTGGGATGCAGCACAAACAAAAAAGAGAAACAGATTGTCAGCAGCGATGTTAGATGATTTAGTTTATGTTAGGATGAATTCATTGATGATGGAAAAGAGAGCTAAAGTTGAACAGAAGAACATGTTGGCTATTAATCTTGACAACATTTTTTTTTAGTAAATATCTTGACAGCAATAGTATCGACAATTTTGATGAGAGCATTGAGGCCGTTGATAGAGAGCTCGAGAGAATGTTGGATGATGTGGACGATAGCATTGCAGAAGACATGTTATTTGGTGCAATTGGCACTTTTACTGAGAGCGAGACTTAACCCCCAGACAGTTTTATTTGATTTATTTGAGTTATGGTGATGTAATTATTATTATTCTTTTATGATTGTTATGTTTTGTTTATAGTACTTTTATTTTGCATGGATGATGGAATTAGGTGGACTAAATGTTATGATTTTTATTTTGATTATGCTTTAGACCATTGTGACTATTTTGTTTTGTTTATAGTACTTTTTTTTGCATGGATGATGGAATTAGGTAAACTAAATGTTATGATTTTGATTTTTGTTATGCTTTGACCATTGTAATTCTTGTTATGCTTTTATGGATGATGGAATTAGTAGATTATAAATGCTTGTATTCCGAATTTTATGTTAATTGATTGATAATGTTAAACAGATACTATAAAAATTAAAAATAATGTCCGAATTTTTTGCCTAACTTTTATTTTGGTAAATAAATAATTTTCGAATCCGAACTCGGATCAGAATTTTATTATATCCGCTTTTTTGACCGAAATCTTAAATTAAACAAACGAATCATTCCGAATAATTCTTTATTCGAATAATTTTCGAATCCGAATTTGCTAACTAGAGTCTTGCCTAGACACAAAAATCGCCTTGGGTGTCTAGGAATGGTCGCCTTGCCCTCATGTAAAGGTGGAAATTCCAAGCACCCAAGGTGGTTTTGTGTCTAGGCGTGGGAGCCACGCAAGGAGCATGACTGGGCACAAACACTGCCTAAGGTGTCTAGGAATGATCGCCTTGCCCCCATGTAAAGGTGGAAATTCTAAGCATCCAAGGTGATTTTTGTGTCTAGGCGTGGGAGTCATGCAAGGCGCACGATTGTGTAGCGTTCTATTCCCCATCTTCTTAAGTTTAGCTTAAGCCCGTAGGAAATGGGGACAATACCTCTTTGGCTGCAACCTATCTCTATAACCTAGAGATTGCACCGAACAAATTGAATCAACTATCCTAAAATGAGTGTTTTGGTAGGACGACTTTAGGCTTGTGGTATACACTTGAATGCGTGTCCAAAAATCTTAACGAATTTTCTAACTTCTCCTAGTCAAGAATATATGGTTAAAAAGTCATGATTCCTTGAGATTAGTAATAAGTTGGAAAATCTGCCCTCCAGGTTTTGAAACAGTGTAAGAGATGCAATAGGTGATTGAATAAAAAGAATATGAACTTTAGAGATGGGGAATTACTTGCCATGGCCCACATGCAATTGACCAGTACTACTGTAGTGTTGTTGGTGAAGCCTGATTTGGTCCAGAAAGTGTGGTTGAGATCTTCAGAGGGCTATTGGAATACTTGCCGGAGACGTAGTAGCCAGAGGAAGTTTTTCAGTGCTGGAATCAAGAGAGAAAGTGCCGCTGCCGGTGATTTTTGCCTTCCTCGTTTTCTCCCAAACACGGCCGAGGGTTATGGTCCTTTGGACATTAATAGGTCTAGAAAGGTATTTTATAAGCTTGATTACTTGTAGGTGAGTGTAGCGAATTAAAGTGTACCATGCAATGACAAACAAAGAAGTAGAATAAAAGCAATACATAAAAAAAAGTGAAAAAAAAGAAGCTTACACATAAAAGGAAACTGCCTTAGATGCCTAGGCGACACCTAGGTGACCAAGGCGGATGCCTTTCTTGACTCAAGTAAGGGGGTGCATTGCTTTGCCTATGAAATATCGCCTAGATGCCGAGGCGGCACCTTGACAACTATGTATTTATGTCCTATCAATAGATTCCAGCTTATGTGTCATCCTTATACCTCTTATTTGTCTATCCGTTCACATCCGTATATACCTCGTGTTCAATTATCAGTCAATTTACTGTTGTTCTTTCAATATTTATCAATCCAAAGGGTTGACCTCAGTAATGGATAAAAGATCTTGTAATAGTTGGGTATTTGAAAGACTAGGGATAAACCGAATTAGACCTGGTTGAAGTGGTGAGGAACCCATGGAGTGTAGGAGTTGACATCAGCTATGCCCTTCGAGTTATAGTGGAACAGAATCTGTATAGACAGTCTTGAGTAGTTGTATAGGGCTTAGTTGGTTTGAGTTGGGTGATAGCTGTGGTTTCGCCTTTCCTTATGATTACAGTACGAAGTCAAGGTCATCATGTTATTATATCAGGACGTATCTTGTTAGTCCAACAAATTTAATAATCTAATGAAGTTTTGGAGATTCTGACCACAAGGCTGAAACCAGTACACTCCCATTGTTATGCAGTTTTGATGATTTTGTATGGACTATTTGAAGGAGGTTGTATGTAGGACTGATCGGAGAATTCCTCACCTTTCTGGCTATTGGTATATATGTGGGATCTTCTGTTATATTTCGTGGCTGAAAAATACAACTTTATGTTTTAATGTCTCCTATTATTTAAAGGAACATTGTTGGTTGGAATATCAATGGAATTGAGTGATCTCTTCTGGACCTATGGTGACTGACTAATAAACTGGACAAGCCTATTTTACCGGAAGAACTTGACTTCCTAGAGAAGTGTACAAACACTTCATGTGCCTTAACGATCATTATACAACCCATTCATGCAATTAATATTGCCCCAAGTGTGGTATTTTTTTAAATTATTTTTATGGAAACCCAAAATGTTGTACTTGGAGATATAGCTAGGGATGTTTGATGGGGTCATCCTGGAGGGCTATTAGTTATACATAAAGGAAATAGAGAATTTGTTCCATCAGTCTCAAATGCATAACTTTGTCAAAGCATCATGGTAGATTCTGAAGGACAATTGTCTCCAAATAGGCTTCTAAGCCCGCATAAAGTGTTGGGGCTGAATCTTTTATCCTGGTCATGGGACCAACAATCATTGTACTTGAGCCTCACTACACCCTCAGCTTGTCTTAGTCCCTGAGACAAAAGGCATGGGTTCTACTATTTTGCTATATTGATGTAATGCCATCTCCAGATTTTATTTATTTAGATTGAGTGCTAAAACTATCTTTTTAGGCTGGTATATTTCCTCATTTATTTAGATCATACCAACCCAAGCTTTGTTTCTTTTCTTTTGTATCTCAGGATTTGCTAGGGCATTACCATTTCAGAAGCAAAACCCTCCAAGACATGTTCAGCCTAGAGGGTTTGTGTAAAGCTGCAATGTTTGCTCTACTTGTCAAAGAGGAGCTGGAATTTTGGCCAGAACAGAGCACCCGCCAGAGGAAATGGCTAGTCATTCCACAAGCAGTTGAGAGTTGCAGGCATGCATGGATGCAAGAGGCCCTTGCAGAAGGCTTCTCCAAGTGGTATGCTGAGAAGGTGATGAACATAGAGGACCATATCATTTCTTCTCCTTCCTCCCTTGACCAGCATTGATTTTGTATTGTGTGCACACACACATGTATTGGAATGCTCACAAACATGCACATACCTGAAGCTGTTTTGGGGTATTTTTTTATTTTGCTGCCTTCTTTTTTTTATTTTTTTTTGCTTCTTTTATTTGCTTCAGGAAGTAACAGAAAACAATACCCATGAGGATGTTGTTCCAATCTGTTTATTCTTTTCGCATCGCTTGTTTATACCCATGTTCCTGCGGGCTGTGACTACTTCATGCTAACGACACCTTTAAAATATTTATATTTAGCAAAAAAAAAAAAATGATTTTTGGATATCATCTTAGTAATGTTTAGTAATGTTTTGTGCTCGTGCTCTCTGTCTCTTTCTTGCAGTAGCTGAATGTTGCTGAACCTGGGTTGAGAGATCATATTATTGCTTTTGTTTTGTTTGTTTTTGGTGGGTGAGGGGTTGTTGAGGTTAGTGCAGAGTTGCGCCCCCTCTCTTTTCCCGGTAGTAAGAGGAGAGGGTTTAGTGAATTACTGATGGTTTGTGATTGCCTTGCACTTGAAGACCTCAAGAATTGTGAAAAAGAGTTGTTTAAATCTGCTAATACAGTTGCATCTATGCATCCTATGCTCCATAAGCACATGTGAAGATTAAAAATCATACTAGTTGACTCTTGTGGCAACTGGCAATTCTAATGTTGTTTAGCCTTATTGCTAATCCAGAGAAGTGTAAGTTGATCATCATACACATTAACCGATCATTATCTACTGCATGTTGATCCTTGCAAGAGGTCGTCCTCACTAATTTTCAGCCCTGAATGGGTGAGGTATGTGGCTCAAAATAATTACAAATGGTCTCAAGATAACTATTTGTAGATTTTTGGAAGCTTTGGTATCAACTTTGAATCACATCCTCCATTCATTTGGAGTTGAAACTTTAAATTGAGAAGGGAATGGGTTCCTCTTCACATGTACAACCCATATAGATCCACGTGGCAGGTTGTGAATGGATCACTATTGGTGCTGATCTGGGTCTCCTTGCAATATTGTATACAGTAGAACAAATACCAAGTAGGAGTTATTGCTGCTAGTGCCTGATTAATTCGGTTCAGTCTGGGCTGAAACAGTCGATTTTGGTTGATCCGACTGCTTCGAGTTGAACTTTGACAGCCTTACTAGTTTTATATTCCGTTTGAGATTAGGAGCACTTTGGGGGCAGTTTGAGTTGAATTCTTCAGAAAGGCTAAAAGGGGGGCTCTTGACATGCGAGAAATAATTTTCCCTCTTCAATTGTGTCTCCAGATCTCTTTTCACCTATTATCAACAAAGCCTTGCTAAGATTATGGGTAATACTATGAATCCTTTTGGCACATATCTATTTAGGGAGAAAGAAAGTTAATCGGTAGTGCATCTTGCCTAGACAGAAAAATCACCTTGGGTGTCTGGGAATGGTTGCCTTGTGTAGGCGCAACGGGCGAAGATCGATCCGCGACCTCTTTCTGGCGTGGTGCACCCGAGTGTATGCGGGGATTGTAGTTGATGGTGTAGGGAGTCACCACCTAGATCGGGGTCAAGGACCCACAAATGTTGCCTGTCCTTCAGAGAAGGGCGCTAAACTAACTCCAATGCCTCAATGGATGATCTGCTCCAGATCTCTGGGTAAGTGTCAAGTTATGGGCTGGGAAGGTGTTACTGTTAGGCACCCAGCAATCGCCCGGCCGACGACCGGTCTTCCTAGACCAAACTCTATTGTATACTGTTGTGTTATACGTATTATGCACCTAATTAAACTATTTTTTTTTTTGTGTTTTAATTATCTTTGTTGAAATTTATGGACCTAATTAGGCTAATTGAAATTAATGTTTTAATCTTAATTACTACCCCTAAGTTGAGTGATTATGTACATTATGCGCCCTAATTAATCTAGTTGATTTATTTTACCTAAGTTAGAAAAACTAACTCTATGGTCAAAAAACCATGGTCAGTTGTGCAAATTTATTAAGATCCTAGGGCAATGGTAATATCATGGATAGGTTTGATAAACAAAATGGCTTAAGGATCGAGATTACTAAAATTATGAAAATGCCCCTCGAAGGCAACATGCATGAAAAAACTCATGAAAAAGAAAAATTATGCTTAAAACATACTTATGATAGTAAAACATGCAAATAAAGTTATAGAAACCTTTCCAGGACCCTAAACATGATTCGGTCACAAAATGACCAAAATACCCCTAAGGGAAAAATGGTAAAAATGTTAGAACAAGAACTTTTAAGTCATTTCAGGCATTTGATATGTCATTAACCATCCTGAAATTACTAAACATGTCGAGTAAGACTACTGGATGGCGCAATGGGCTTGTATTTGGTAAATTACCAAAATGCCCCCAAGGGCAAGAATGACTTTTTTTGCATGGTTATGATTCATGGTGGGCATGTATGCATATGAAAACATTATAAAACAACTTGAAACAGATTTTCATGTTTAAAAATATATTTTTTTCTTTTGATTTTCTTGGATTTTCACAACAAATAGAAAAATGACATCTACATCCCTAACATGGTAGGGAACACCTATGAAAATTATCAAACATTCATGTCACTGATTAATGATCCCATAAAATCAATCCTGATGAAATATGTATCTCATAATTTTTTTTGTGAATTTTTATGTATTTATACTATTTTTAATATTTTCTGAAATGCTAAAAAGAAGGGAAAACAAAGAAAAATACAAAATCCCCATCCCAGATCCGAATTGGATCAAACCATAGCCCATTCCCATTAATCAAAACATGATCTTTAACGTGGTCATAATAATTTGGTCCAAATACCCACCCATATGTTTATATTTTACATAATCCAAAATCTTTCATAGGGGCAAAAATATCACAAAAACCGTGATTTGGAGCTTGAGAAAATTAATGAATATCAAACATAGTGGTAAACATTATCCCTGAAAATTTCAGAATTTTATCACTCTTGTGTTATTTTTGAAGATTCTTTAACTGAAAACGGCCTCTTTTAACTATAGAAAATCAAAAGAAATACATAAAAAATAAATAAAAATATATAAAAACTACCCTTGAAGCGTGGAAGGGTCTGGGCTCAGTTTACATATCCTTGGATGGCCGAAATTATCGTTGGAAAGCACCGAAAGCCACTCCAAGTGTGGTTGCCCGAATGGCAAGAGTGATGAACAAGGGGTATTTGAGGAATTTTATATGTCTAGCATGATCTGGGGATGTCTCTGGCATGGATGGACAGATGGGAGAACGAGCTTCACAATGATAATTTTTTCATGAATTTTCTGGGTCTTTCAACCCTCCAAATGGCTTGCTATTTATAGGAAAAAAATCTATTCGAGGAAATGACTGAATGAGCCCTGGGGTATTGATGGCAGGGAACCAAAGGCTGATGGGCTGGCTGGGCTTGCGTGTGCCTAGGCCGGTGCAGCCTTATCTTGGGTCAGGCAAGTGGGCATGGGGCCATATGTGGCTCAGCCTAAATGATGGGGGTTTGACTTTGTCCCCTGCCGACAGTTCAGTTGGGCTGGGTCAGACTGCGTTAGGGTCAACTCAGTTTACCGCACTTTTTTTTTTTTTAAATTTTATATAAACTATTTAAAGATTCCATTTTAGAGGTCCACGTTCAAATGCTAATATCTCCAAAACCGAATGGCCGATTTTGACGCGCCACATATCACCGCGAAGGTCTCAACACGTACTTACCATCCATGTGGTAGTATCGCCGGATTTTGCCTAAAAATGGCACAGATATCGAGGAAAGCACATAAATGGCGTTTCACAATGATCAAGGTCCAAATGATATCGCAATTACATGAAATTTTACGTGTAAGCACAATATGACCAAATAAGGTTATAAAAATGATTTCATGTCACATCGGGTGGCTTGGATACCGAGAACTAGGCTGGGGGCAAAATGGTTATTTTTACAAAAGTTATCCAAATTGGCCAAAACTTTACATTAAAGCTTAATATGACCAAATAAGGTCATCCAAAGTGTTTTGGGCCAAATCGGGCGGTCCAGAACCAAGCCAGAGGTGAAACAGCCATTTTGACAAAAGGTGTCTGATCGGAGTGAAATTTCACATGTGCGCTTAAAATGGTTAAATAAGGCTATCCTAGGGATTTGGGCTCTACTTGGGACAGTTTGGTTACAAAAAGTGGGGTAAGGGTAAATTGGTAATTTTCTACCATTTGGTCACCACGCAAGCTAGTCGAGCTTTGATCATCATCGTCGAGTCACACTTCCAACGTCTCAAAATTTAGCGTCTACACCTTGCCCCCATGTAAAGGTGGAAATTCCAAGCATCCAAGGTGGTTTTTGTGTCTAGGTGTGGGAGCCACACAAGGAGCACGACTGGGCACAAAAACCGCCTTGGGTGTCTGGGAATGATCGCCTTACCCCCATGTAAAGATGGAAATTCCAAGCACCCAAGGTGGTTTTTGTGTCTAGGCGTGGGAGCCACGCAAGGCGCACGACTGGATAGCGTTCTATTCCCCATCTTTTTAAGTTTAGTTTGAGCCTGTAGGAAATGGGGATAAGTACCTCTTTGGCTGTAACCTATCTCTATTACCTGGAGACTGCACCGAATAAATTGAATCAACTATCCTAAAATGAGTGTTTTGGTAGGACGACTTTAGGCTTGTGGTATACACTTGAATGCGTGTCAAAAAATCTTAACGAATTTCCTAACTTCTCCTAGTCAAGAACATATGGTTAAAAAGTCATGATTCCTTGAGATTAGTCATAAGTTGGATAATCTGTCCTCCAGGTTTTGAAGATAGTGTAAAAGATGCAATAGGTGATTGAATAAAAAGAATATGAACTTTAGAGATGGGGAATTACTTGCCATGACCCACATGCAATTGGCCAGAGTGTTGTTGGTGAAGCCTGATTTGGTCCAGAAAGTGCGGTTGAGATCTTCGAAGGTCCGTTTTGGCCTCGAAACGGCATCGGAATGCTGAAAAATGGTGAGGCTCCATGCCAAAGGCTTGGAGTTGTGTTGGGCTCATCGAGATCTTCGAAATGAGTACTTTTGAGCCCTGTGTTATGTTTTGGTCCGGCTCAGGTTTTTTGGCAGTTTTGGGCTAGGGGCATTTGTGTACTTTCTGGGGTTAGGGTTTTCTTATATATTGTTCTTATTTCTTTGAGATAGGGTTATGAGGGTTTGTAACATTTTCAAAGAAAACATTGAAACCTGTTCTACTGCTCGGCCGTGGACGTAGCTTCTATCTTGAAGGTGAACCACGTAAATCTCTGTGTTGTGCTTTGTGTGTGCTCTCTATATTTTTTGTTTTTCTTCTGCAAATCGCCATTTTGGGCGTTGTTTTCTTAACATGTAGTCGTCATACTGAGGCAGAGACGAAAGATCAAGTGTTGCATGATGCGTTGCACCAGTATCTGGGAATCAATTATAGGTCAGGGGAAGGGGATGGGTAGGGGTATGGTGGGTGATAATTATAGGTTTGTTTGGTTTGTGATTCAACTCTTGAAGGGTGAGATGTGGCAAGAGGAGTTTGATATTTGATGCAGAGGCAAAGGCAACTTCAATGGTGTCCCTAATCTGTTTGTTTGATGTTTTTTCGATGACAAGGGGTAGCACTTCCTTTATGGGAGAGGCTATGAGGAGATTCATCAAGGTGGAGTCTTGTTGCTTCCATAAGCAGATGTTTGAATTTCTTGTGGTTGAGGGTTGTTTGGAATGGTGATCTGGAGAGATGGATATGGATAGACATTTGTGCCATCAATGAAGCTCGTGAGATTTTGGCCATGGATGAAGGGAGAAGCCTGAGTCACTCAAAGAGGTAATTCTTGGGAGTAAGTTTGAGAGAGATGTAGTGATGGGCTTGGGATAGAGTGTAAGAGGAGGAGGAGGAGCCGCCACTAGTCACAATGGGGAAGTAGGTGGTGGAGGAGTCAACGTTGGCATTAAAAGAAGTATTGGTTTAGGGGGATGCAAGGGTGGGTGATGGAAGGGCTGGACGATACTAGAGTGATGGAGATGAAGGGTGGCGGTGCAAAGATAGGTGGCCGTGGGTGTGGGGATCTTTATCTCCTTTAGTTCCCTATCCGGCCTAGTTCCCCAATTCCTCTAACAAGGGGGCAGAAATGACCACCCTATCCCTGCCCGAACATTGCCCGGGTGGGGTCCCCCCCCCCATTAAAGGAATTGGGGAACTGGGCCGGGCAGGGAACTAGAGGAGATAATTTTCCTGGGTGTGGTGTAGTAGAGGGTAAATTATCTGCTCCATTTCCTACTCGGTCCATTTCCCCAAGCCCCTCTAATAGGGGGTTGGTGGACCCCACCCAGGCAGTGTGTTCAGATAGGGGTAGGGTGGTCATTTCTACGCTCTATTAGAGGAACTTTGGGGAAATGGACCGAACAAGGATGGGTGGCATGGATGGGTTAATGGTTCATGCGGCGGTTGAGAAGGTGGCGGTGGATAATGGTTGAGAAGGTATCAGTGATTGAGATGGCAGCGGTAGGTGAATGGTGAGACGATGGCGGTGGGACGGTGATGCAGGGTAATGATTGGTGATGATGGTTTCAAGTGAGGTAGGGTGATGGCAGTTTGGGTACTGGGATTTTGAGCAATGGAGGGATGATGAGGTAAATTAAGGAGATGATGATGCAATAAGGGAGATGATGCGTTAAAGGCTAGGTTTTGGGAGAAATTTTGTCTTGGTGGTGCTAATGAGGTAAGGGAGATGAGAGCGGGATAATTATAAGTATTAGGGCTACAACAGGGTCGGGTTTTCTAAAACCCTAGCCCAACCTTGCCTGACTCAGCTTGAAAATCCAACCCTGACCAGCCCTTAGGGTTGGGTTGGGTTGACCTTGATTGGCCTTGACCATGGGGAGGGGGAAGGGAGATGCAAAGAGTGGGTTAGATTGAGGAGAAGAAGAAGAAGATAGGGCCGGGCCGGGCTCAACCCAAGGCCTCAACCTTGACTCAGGGTCAGCAATTCCCAGCTCCAACCTGCCCTCAGGGCCAGGGTATCTCAACCCAATCTTTGTTCGGACTTGGGGCGTGCTAGAGCCAACAGGGCTAAACTTGCACCCCTAGTTAGGAGTGATTCCAGGGATGATGCGGTGCTGGAGCCGAGCTTGGCAGTGATGGCTTGTGTGAGTGCTTGGCGAGGTTGATGCTTGGTAGGAGATGGTGATCTCAGGTAGGGAGTAGAAGAATTGTTTTTGCTCTCAACCAAATCGTGCAGGAGCTTGTGAATATATATAGAGTACAATGCCTTGATGGCCAAGAATCCAGAACCGAGAAAAATACATCCAAGATAGAAAACCACAATCACACAAGTTATCAAAATCCATCCTATACAGGAAACCACATTTATCAATGAACAACTCAGCCACATTTATCAATGGGATTGAAGTTGTTTCTGTCCTCGGATCATGAAGGAGTTTGTATCTACTTCTCCCAATTATCTTTTGAATTCTAGGTTGGGTTTTAAGCTCTTTGGTGTTACACTACATGTCTACATAAGCATATTTAATTATTTCATTTTTTTCTTTTGTATGAAGTATCCAGAATCTTATAAGTATAAATCATGGTGTAGGTGACAATTACGTAATTTTTAGTAAACAACAGAAATGATTCTATTAACTGCGACCCGTACAGACTTTTGTTTCTTCCAAGTTTTAGAAACTTTTTTTTTTTTTTTTCAGTGTTACCATACAAAATTTCAGGACACAACATTTTAGGACCCATAAATGCTCAAAAAACACAAAAACACATAAAAGTGTGCCGGACCCAAAAACACTAAAAAAAAAAAACAGAAGCGTTACCATACAGTGCCTAAGTGGCCGGACTGGAATAATTAGTTGTAGGCAAGGGTATCAATTCTGAATTGGAACCGATCAACTGAATCGAAGTCTATCGCTTAAAATCAAATTGAAATGAACAATTAATAATCAATTAGGTTTTGATTTTAAAGTCTAATAATCAATTTGGTTTTGGTTTTCATCGAGAAATCAATTGTGAACCTATTAAACCGTTAAATCAATAAACCAATTAGGAACCAATAAAGTCGAACCAATTACTAATCGTGTTAGTTTGGAAACTGAAACCGATTAAACTGAACCAATAAACCAAAACTGAACCGATTTAATCCTTAGATGTGGGACCCAAAGATACACTTTATTCCAACACAAAATTATTGGCCAAGTGGGTGGGAATTCCTACTTTGAGACTATTCCTTGGTTCTTTTCTGTCTTGAAAGGGACATCCGAATTAGGGTCACAGTCTTATCTTCAAATTGCTTATTGTCAAAGAAATGAAATATGCTGTTTACTTCCTTGGTTAGCTTACATGAAACAAACATAACTAGCTATAAGACTCATTCCTTTCACTACCCTAATTTCATTGCCACACCCTCACAATTCACACAAAAGGATGGGTCAATCCATAACAAAATCAGCAACTGGTACATCTCTCTCTCAATTTGCTTAATCTCAGAAAAGACTCACTCACTCTCTCTCTCTCTCTCTCTCTCTCTCAATTTGCTTAATCTCAGCTTCTGATCAATATTGCCTTTTCTTCTATATTAATGATATTACACTAGGAAGAAGAGGAGAAGAGGAAATCGCTCCCATAATAGACCAATGCTATGATAGCTTGTTTGCAGACACCACCAATATTCACAACTTGGCTGATTTCTACCATGCAATTTCTCAGACCATCGAGTAATCTCTCTCTCTCTCTCTCTCTCTCTCACACACACACACACACAAAATATGCAGGCTGTGAAGATCAAGCCAATCCTGTTATTGGTGAAGCCTGATCTCAGTTGAGAAAGTGTTGAGGTGATACTTTGGCGGACGAAATGCACCAGAATGACCAAAAAGTGCATACCACAGTGCCATAGGCGCTGATTCCTATAGAATTCGTTAAGATTTTCGTTTTGATATGTATTTTGACATATGTTGGTTTAGATCCGAATCAGACCGAGTGGATCTCTAGGGGCAGTTCTGTAATTTCTGGGTTAGGGTTTTCTGATATAACGTTGTTATAGATGTGAGATTTGAGGGTTTGTATTTTGCTTCACAGAAATAGTGGAATCGTTCTATCGCTCAGCTATGGATGTAGCCTTCTTTCTTGGGGGTGAACCACGTCAATGTTATCTTATGCTTGTTCTTCTTTTTCTCTTCGTTTTTCTTCTGCAAAATCGTCATTCTGGGTGTTGTTTTTCTAACTAAGGCCTTAACTGGTCTTTTTTCCATTGCATGAAACAATTAAAATATTTCTACCAAAAAAAAAAAAAAAGCAATTGAAATATTGTTTTCTTGGCAGAGAAATCAACACAAAACTTGGTGACACACAATTTCGCATACCAAGCACCAAGACACTTGAAAAAGTATTCAAGGTAAGACTTAAATCCCATTGCAAGGGAAAAAAGGGAGGGAGGGAGGGAGGGAGGGAGGGAGGGAGGGGGGGGGGGGGCAGGGTGAGGGTTAACCACTTGGCATGGACAGACATGGATGTGGCCATGTGGTAGATGATCCACAGCATCTCTCACCTGTCAAGTTTCAGGTTGAAAAAAAGCATTGCAATGAACAGACTGGTGAGATGGTGTTGGCTCTTATATCATATGTACCAACCCATGTTTGCCAAATGACCAACAAAGGAAAGTGACTTTATTATGAAAATAGCCCTTCCCCCCTCCTCTTCCCCCTTTCCTTTTTTTTTTTTATTTTTTTTATAATTTTATAATTTTTTAATCTTTTGATGCAATAAAAGGACATGCTATTGCAGGAACAAATTCAAAGTAAAGACACCGGCAAGCACTTTTTTTTTTGGTCGAAGGATAGACATTTTACTGAGGAAGAGTTCATGTCCTTACCTCTCTCTCTCTCTCTCTCTCTCTCTCTCTCTCATTATGGCTGTGTTTGGTATGCATTCTTGGAATGCATTCTAGGTTGATTTCGCATTCTCGGATGATAAAAATAACTATTTGTATCATTCGGAAATGCAAAATCGACCTAGAATGCATACCAAACGCAGCCTATGTATACTACAAATTAAGTAATACCTCCTTTGTTTACTCTTTCTGAAATAGAAGACAAATTTTTTTTTTTTAACAGGGAGAACATAAAGGCAGAGAAAGCTGTCAACACTTAACGAAGGATGAGTTCATAAAGATCCTCCTACATGTAATTTTTGAAACAGGAATTACAGGAACAGGAGCAAAGGAAGTGTTGTTATTTGTGTTTGGTTTCCTCAGCATCTTTCAAGAACACCATCATAGCAAACACAATGAAAAATCCTTAGCTAAGGAAGGTGGATTCCGACGAAAGATCGTTCAGAATACAAATAATGATACAGGACTTGCTAGAGGAGCAATGGATATACTTTTCTTCATTTTTGGTGTTCCAATAACAACACTATTTGTCAAGCAAAGTTTGATCCCAACAGTGATTCCTAATGAAGTGTTCATTCCTGGTGTAACTTCTGCCACTGTCTTCTTTCTTGCAAAACTGAAGAAGATATGAACAGATTTTGTGCTAGTTTGTATGATATTATCCACAACTATTTGTGTTATTAATGTTGGAAGTATGTCCATCAAATTGATTAATAAAGAATTTAAATATTAACGGGCGATTGGCTGTCCTCAGGTTTTAACCTAAAATTAAGTTGTTCACAACTAGGGATAGAATTTGGCATTTTGTTCATATGGTTGTCGTACCGTGTTTTTTCAGGCATTTAGATTCTGAGAGACAAGTATGAGTATACATATTGTGTGTATATTTAATTAGATTATACGATAATCTTGAGTGGACTATTGGTAGTTGTGTCAGGAAGAAGATTCTCATTTGTAGCTTATGATTAGCCCCCAGACTAGAGATGTCATTATCATTGTAGTTAGGCATCATAGGTTTTGGTGTACCAACGGTTGATGTCTCTCTACGATTATATATCAATACGTTGGATTCATGTTGTTTGAATGTAAACAAAAGAAATACTTAACAAGGAATCCACTTCCCTCAAAGGTATATCAGAGAGAGCAGACACTTCATTATGTTACCTTGAAGGCGTGCATAGAGATGGTGATCCGATGTCCTTAAATAGTGTGTGGGGTCTATTTATAGATTTGGATGTCTTGTGTAACTTCCAACTAATGTTTTGTACCATCTCAAAATGGCTCTGGAAAATAACTAAAATATCCCTAAAATTTTTTACTATATTAAAGTTGTGTCAATTGATTTTAAAATTGATTCAAACTACATGATTAGGTACTTTCACAATTAAAATCCTTGTATTAAATAATCATTTGAAAAAAAGTTCCTTTTTCTATTATTTTCTAAAGATTTCATTTTGAGGATGGGATAAAATCCAATGTCTTCACACACACACACAAAGAGAGAGAGAGAGAGAGAGAGAGAGAGAGAGAGAGAGAGAGGTTATTTGTACATACATGATTTGACAAAATCCAGATCTGGTGGTACGTTTTTTTTAAATTATTTACAAAATATTGTTAATACTATTAACAATTATTAATATTTTTATAAATATTTTTTGTTGGACTTGGAAGGTTCTATTTATATGATGTGTTTTGGATATGAAAACCATTGTGTAATGTGTATTTGAGTGTACTAACATGTGTGTTAATATGCTAAGAGATTGATGATACCTAAGCTATTGAGGTGGAACCATTGAAGACAAAGATGACATATTGATTGAAAGAATAAATGATGAGGACAAACTTTCGTGAACAGAAGATGGTTGTTCGTGGATTGAAAGATTGAAAAGCTAAAAGCGTGCTACATCAAGTTGAAAAATCTTTCAAGATTAGAATTAAGATCTGAAATGTATTCGTTTATCATTGCAGATCTAATGATCCACAAGATGAGAAAAACCCAAAGTAAAAGGCAGATAAGGACCTGAATGAACAAACCCAACAAACTAGGTGGTTTGACTTAGAAAAATGTCTAAATTTGTTTTCCACAGTATTCTGTGAAAAGGGATGGATGACCGAGCTTAAATGAGAAAATGTAAAAGGATCTAAGTGATCTCAATCGAACAACTATGCTTAATGTTCTAAGTCCGTAGAAGATACTGAGGAACTTCCATGATGAGCTTCCGTAATATCCAAGAGTGATGAAAGTATATGATACTAATACAACATGGCAAGGGCACACAACATATGATAATTAACTCGACAGATCTCAAAATGTCGACAAACAACTAGGGTTATGGTTCAAAAACTCTAACTTGGGTAGACAATTATATAACAACAACTACAGATTCATGATCTATGCAGAAAACTGAGTAAATATATATAAAAAGGTAGAAGAAAGAAAAATACATTTTTTTGTGGCCTTAACAGTCTTATTGGGGTGGATTCTAGGGAATTTTGGCACTTCTACGATGATTTGAGATCAATTCGACACTTCCTGAGCCAATAAAGGAGGAGAGAGAAGATTCTTATCTGGCAATTTCTAATGCTTTCGCGACAATCAGGGAGCTATACAGAGCATTCCGATGAAATTTGGTAGGAGAGAGAAAATTAACCTTTTGGGGCTTGACTGGGGATTTCCAACAGTACTTTTGTGGTATTCAGGAGAAAATTAACCTTTCGGGGCTCGACCAAGAGATTTTGGAAAGTTTTGGGATTTTCTGAGAATTTTTTTTGCCAAATTTCCACTCTCATTGGCTTTTTACGAGATTCTCGTCCGAATTTCATTCTTTTTCCGGAGGTTCCTGGCTTTTTGAGGGACTAACCAGAAAGAGGAGAGTCTGGACTGGAAGGCTCAAAATCAGAGGTTAGAGCTCTAAGGAAGGAAGGTGGTTATGAATATCTGGCAATGGCCTTATTTATTGGAAAAAAAGTAGAGAAACCAATTTCTCCAGAGGTCTATTGTGAGATATTGAAAAGTGAAGGGACCTACACGTAATGCTTTTATTTTTTTTTATCAATATGGGGAATTATGGTTAATTTGCTTTTCTGTAAGACTCTAGTTAAGCTATCTTGGTGTATGACCTAATAGAATAGCACCACTTGCCACATGAATCTAAATAAGGAAAAGAATCTTATTTGGCTATTCAATTGTCACACCCTAGAACTACCCCTTGGGAAGTTCTGATGGTCGACCCGAATACCCGAAGTATACAAACACCCCCAGAATCTAGATACAAGTTACAAGCAACAAAAGATTAATCAATAGTGTAACATCAATAGTCTGAGAAGAGAGAAAGAGAGATCAAACCATCGGATCCTCCTAGGGGGTGGTTCCGGGGTGTGACATCAATAGTGTAAGAAGAGAGAAAGAGAGATTGATCACAATAACTCATATTGATTTTAGGAGATTTAGAGCTCTCTCTCTCTCTCTCTCTCTCTCTCTCTCTTTCTCCTTGATTGTCGGGTGTTTTCATCTTCAAGGGAAGATTCCGCTATGTTCTTGTTTCATTAAAGTGTCAAGTGGAGATCGATTCGTATTTCTATCGGTTCGGTGTTCAAGTATTGTGAACCATTAGAGGTCCTTTGTTAGCGGCACTTAAAAAGTAAGCTTAAACCCTATTGAGATATTTGTTATTAATACCCATACCACATTAGGTTCAATCAATCGCTTCGAATAGGAAATTTTTTATTTGGAGCCATAGCCGCCAACACAATCGGGTATCTATACAATGCATGTCTATACAAGGGGATGAGATAAAGAGGATACAAGGCAAGAATTAAGAGAATACAAAGAAAATATACACTAATACCACAACTAACAGGAATGTGTATTTGACGATTCCACTGCTTATTCCAATCTTATGATTGATGGCTAAAATAGCCATAGGAGTCCTGGATTGCTTCCTTACTTGAAGAAAGACTTTCAAGTAAGAACTTAATTATATAAATCAGGTAAAGGGGATCTAAATTGCTTCCTTACTTGAGAATATCTTTTTTCAAGCACTCATAAAATTCTTTGCCCTATGAGAATTTGGAGCCTCAAACTTTGCTTCTTGTCAAAGGAATGCATTAATATACTCTTTACAATATTCTTTACCTGATAGCCAAGCTTTTACATATATATTTGTGTAACACACAAACCTAATATCGATGGTCAAGAATCCATCATTGTTTCTCTAATCTCACCAACCTAATCCCATCATCATATCATACAGTGAGTGATCGAGAAGGAAAGATGGGGCAAACCATGAAGAAATTAGCAGCTGGTTCATCTCTCTCTCTCTCTCTCTCTCTCTCTCTCTCTCTCTCTGTGTTCTGATCTGATCTTCTGATGATGACATGAACATTTTCTTGTACAGGTGAAGACGAAAAGAAGGCTAAGGAAATCCGTCCCACAATAGAAGAATGCTACGTTCGCTGGTTTTCTGAACCTTCCAATTTCAACAATTCGGCTGACTTCTACCATGCAATTTGTGAAACTATCGAGTATCTCTCTCTCCCTCTCTCTCTTGGATTTTGTGCTTGTTGAGCTTGGGCTTCACCTTTGCTAGAAAAATATTTTCATGTAGCCTGTACCCCGCATGTGTAGAAATGGAATAATTCCCTGTCTATGGGTTAATAAATACGGAAAATTTAATCTTCTCCAATTCTCTAAAAGTGTGCAGTGCGATAGTTTGGACATCCAATGGTGCCGAACTCGAGAAGAAAGAAAAAAAAAAAACAAAAATCAATGACCCCGAACCATTGAATGTCTGAACTGTCAGGTGTCGACATCTACACCCCGAACTGTCGCACTGCACACTTTTAGGAATTGGAGAAGATTAAAATCCTAATAAATACTCACTTAGGATTTTGTATTTTTCAAAACACCCCTTTAATTAATTAGAATGGGATTCCATTTCGATGCCTACGATTACGGGCTGCCCTTTGGCCTATCCCATCCCGTTTCGTACTCTTTAATAACTTTCCATAAACCTGACTTTCTATCCAATTTTATGGCCATCTTAATGGGACCAACAACTCTGGACTACTTTAGGTCTCAACACAACCAGACCCAACCCAACCCAACCCAACCCACCGAAATCTTGGGCAAAATTTGGGTAGGCCTCATCGGGCTGACAATGGATTATCTGTACGTATGTGCAAGTGAATGTACATGTAAGAGGTAACAACTTGTCCTTTTTGTTTCTATTAATACCCATCCTCCCCTTGTAAATGGCAAAAATGGGACAA
The DNA here is from genome assembly GCF_018873765.1 of Telopea speciosissima. Classification (NCBI taxonomy): domain Eukaryota; kingdom Viridiplantae; phylum Streptophyta; class Magnoliopsida; order Proteales; family Proteaceae; genus Telopea; species Telopea speciosissima. The sequence goes on along the minus strand of NC_057925.1, from coordinate 14,038,066 downwards.
GTGGTTATCTCTCACATGTACGTGCACCGGGCTTAGGTCAACTTGTACTATATTATGATGGCCCAAGAGATTCGAGCCTAATAAATTTGACAATTTTCTCTTGGCCTAATTATTTTCGGCATGTCGATATGTCACCATGGCTGGTGATATTTAGAATGATAGAACTTTGCTCTGTGGAAACATTACCTTTCAATGGTTAAGTTTCAGGCCCAAAGAGGCAGAAGATATGATGACTCAAAGTGATAAAATTACAGAAGTGCCGTCAAACTTCATTATAATTATATGGCATTTTTTATTTTAATTCATTTTTTAAAAGTACTATTAATTTTTAGGGAAAAAGAACCTGAAAGGTAGTGTGGTCCTTATACCCAGACACAGAAAGGCACGAAATGACTGCCCCATCCCCCATGAAAGACAAAAATCTCACCCCTTTTGATGCTTACGTGCACACTTCCATTGACCCCCATGCTGGCCCAAGGGCAACACTGCCTTTCAAGGAACCATCTCCTTAATTTTTATTAAAAAAACAAAGATTTTCAATCCATAATAAATACACTAGTGAGAATCATTCTTTACAGAGTTAAATAAATGTACAGAAAACTTCGATAGATAAATAACAGTTTTAGGCGATCATTTGTCCATAGAGCTATGTATTCCGAAGATATATTAAATTCATTTTTTTTCCAATTATTTTCTATGTTTGTTTCAACCTGAAATTTAACCAGTGAGATGGATGTGGTTCTTTTATCATATAGGTCCAACCATATGCATGTATTTCATGTGGCAAGGAGGAGAAAAAAGTGGTGGCATTTAGAGTGGTTGTGATTAAATTTTGTAGATAATTTCAACTATCCACCCTACCCATGTCCATATGGCGTTGTGTCTCTATTTCTAGCTAGAAGTTGCAGGCCAGGCCAGGCCAAACCATATCGTAAGGATTATAGGGGTGCAAGTTTGGCCCGACCAGAGACCTCCTTGAGCTTGAACATGGCTTAGGCTGAGATACCCAAGCCCTGAGGGCAGACCAGGGCTAGGAATTTCTGGCCCTAAGTTATGGTCGGGCCGGACTAGGGTTGAGGCCTTGGACTAAGCCCAACCCCTGTCTTCTTCCTCTTCTTTTCCCCAGCCTGGCCCAACCCTTGCATCTCCCTTCCCACTTCCCCCTTCCCCCTTCCCATGGTCAAGGCCAATCAGGGTCAGTCCGGTCTGGCCTTGAGGGCAAGTCATGATTGGATTTTTCAGGCTGAGTTAAGGCTGGGCCGGGCCTGGGCCTGGACCCATCTAAGGGGACTTAAAGTTGGGCTAGGGTTTTAAAAAGTCTGGCCCAACCTGACCCTACTGCAACCCTAGTATTGAAGCTCCTTTTAAATTGTACTAAGCCCAATCCATCCTAACCCACTAAAAATCTTATTTCTTTTTCGAAAAAACACCTAACCCATTAAGTTTATATGGTTCTACCAGTACTCATTCAAAGTTGAAAGTTAAGACAATTGCTTAATATCTTCATGACAGTGAGATCAACAAAAAGCTTGGAAACACACAATTTCGGGTACCAAACACTGCGACCCTCAAAAAAGCATACGAAGTAAGGATTATGAACTTTATGATATTCTACTTATAGATGTCCCAATGCTTTAAATACCTTTTTTGGGAAAAAGATCTCTACTTGGTAATGTTTCCTACACCCTCTCATAGGGCACCGTGAAATGATGCCTCTGCCCACTAGGTAGAGACCATGCAATCAAGTAGAGATCTCTTGCCCTTTTTTTTTAAACTACATGCACTAAATGAAATAATTTTTCTCGCAGGAACACCATCAGATCAAAAAAGACAAAGATGGCAACCCCTTGCCCTTGACTAAGGAAGAGTTTGGAAAGATCCTACAAGCTGTGATGTTTGATACAGAGGTTACTGGAATTGGAGCAAAAGATATACTCTTTTACATCTTTGGTATTCCAGCTACAGCATTATTAATTAAGAACCGTGTGATCCCATCTGCAATCCCTAATGAACTGTTTATCCCGGGAATTACATCTGCCACTGTCTTTGTTCTTGCAAAACTTAACAAGATATGATGAACACCTTGATATGCAATTTAATTACTGTTAAAGTATTGTCACCCATTTGGATTCTTCAAGTAATAATGTATTATGGCTTCTTAAATTTAAAGGACTCTCTCCCTTTGTGTACTCATTAAGTTTAATATTTAGTTGGGAGAGGGATCACTATGACACCAGAGTGTAGTTTTGAAAGGGTGGGTGATGGAATTGTCTAGTAGAGAGAGAGGTAATCCCACATCGATTGTGGGTACTTCGATTATCAAGTATAAGAGCCACAAGAGGCTACCCCACTTTGAACCAATTGGTTTTAAGATGGAAGCTTAATATGATACATCAGAGAGGGTACGTTGGGCCTCCATCGATGATGGGCCCTGCTCCACCTACGAAGTCAGAGCCCACAAGAAGACCTGCACATAAAGGAGAGTATTGAGGTAATCCCACGACTGTGGGTTTCTTTTCTACTATTTATTTACAGTATCTTGATAAGATAAATAGGTCCATTAGAGAAAATTTATTCATCTTGCTTGTAGTGGATTGTTTTGAGCCGCTTGCCTTAATGAGGATTCGACATAACAAGAATAAATAGAAAAGGAGAAACTGGGTTACCTTGTCTTTGAAAATTACTCTATTTAATTATGCATGGTAATTATATTTTACGTAAGAGTCCTCTAAATGTCACTAAGTTCATGTGTTAGTCCATGTGATAAAGGATCACACATACATCTCAATAGCCAAATTTTAGTCCAAAGCAAGCAAGGAAAGTAGCTCAAACTTGCAAAATTTATAGTAAAATTACAAAAATTTCAACAAATGGAGATAAATGTAAAACACAGTTGGCATCTTTTGTAATTTTAGCTGCTTCCTCTGTTCATTTTAAGCTGAAATTGTAATTTTACTTACTCTGGATTAAAATTTGGCCATTGAGATGTATGAGGTGGGATAATTCCCTTGCTAAGCAGACAAAGCAAAGCATTTAACGAATGATGTTAGTTTCTTTATCCTCTCATACAAATAAACAACTATATATGGTGTTATTAGTGAAGCCTGATCTCAATTCTAATCCAGAAAGTATTGTTGATACTTTGACGGGCTGTTTTGCCTTTAAATGTGTCAGAAATGCCAAAAATTGCGCACTACACTTAAAGAGTTCGTCGAGATCTTCAATTTGATATGTATTTCGCCCTATGTTGGTTCAGAACCGGAACAAACCGAGTGAACTTCTAGGAGGCAGTTTTGTACTTTCGTGGGTTAGGGTTTTCTTTATTATAACTATATATGTAGTTATCTCTTTGAGAGATGTGAGAGTTGTGAGAGAGGTTTTGTATTTTCTTCACAGAAATAATGGATCTGGAGTATCGCTTTACCATGGATGTAGCCTACTTTCTTTGAGTGAACCACATAAAAATCTCTTGTCTTGTGTGTATGATTTTTTTTTTTCCTTTATTTTCTTCAGCAAAATCGCCATTCTGTTGCATTGTTTTTCTAAGATATGATCCCCAAAACTATGTACTATACTCTTAACCAGTTTAAGCGGGGAAAGCAATTGGACATGAAAGGGTGGCAAACCCAAATACAACTTAGTACCTTTATGACAAAATTGAAGTGGCCATTGCATGCTCTGCTTAATTTCGGCCACCGGCAAAGAGGACATCAAGTGGGTAAATCAGAAGAAATTAGGTCCTCTTGGGTGAGGAAAAGTAGTGGAAAATCATCTTTAAACAACATGTCATGTGTTGCCATTCCTTTCCCCATGTTATCACTCTTCATTTTGTCTCATCAAAGATGGGAGAATTGATGAAACTTAATTGAGATCCTTTTCTCAATCCAACAAGTACAAATCTTTGTCTCCTTTGGGGGACAGTGCATTCATGAATCCTTACTCTCTGAAGTCTTCCCATTCAAATTGAAGATATACCATATGGGTTAGAACTTAGAATATTACTTAATTTGATTAGTGATGGGTATGGTTTGAAAATACATATAAGAGGCTAATATGGAGATTGTTGATCTCCCATACCCACCTTAAGATTTTGTCTGAACAAATTTTGCAAAGTGGGTCCACCTGTTTATACCTTTTGTTGCCTTTTTTGAGAGTGAGAGTGAGAGAGACTTTGAGGGAATAAGAATGCATGAATTTACATTTTCCAAGCTTCCATTCATGTTTTTATTCCTCTGTTTCAACTTTTTTTTTTTTTTTTCCTGCTTCTGTCTAGCTATAAAAATCTAATTAAAACCCTAGAGAGTAGGTTTCATGAAACTCTATTTCGACAACTTAAGAACTCAAATAATTAACAATTGACCAATCACTGCATTGGTGAGGTGTTACTCACATGGGAGTATGGGACTGTGAAGTTGGAAGTCTAGGTTTGCGGCTAGGGTTTTCTATATATTCTTCTCCCTATACATGTCGGTGTTTATGTTGTTCAGCCATTGGCTATTTTTTTTATTTTTTTTTTTTGGTTTTCTTGATAAATAGGTCTTAAAATTTCTTATTCATTTATAAAATTTTACTTCAATCTAAGTGCATTTGGTATGTATTCTAAGTTGATTTCACATTCTTGAATGATAAAAATAGATCAAATGTAATAACAAAAGCAACATGCATTTTACCAAAGGTAAAACAAGGATTTCTCAATCATCCATGTGGCAAACCTCATTTAATTGGAAAAATATTTTGTTATTGTAAAAGTAAAACGTTGGGCCGTTTATTTATTACCATTCAAAGTTTGTTAAGATAGCTTAGATAAATTCCAGATTTTGTGAATATTGCTAAGAAACATATTCTCCAAGCCGCTAGGGTAGGGTACACTTGAACCTTTATGTTTTATCTCTCTTCTTTTCACATGAAATGACCTTGTTGCCTTTCAATGTAAGATATTATTTTGGTCACTTCATTTGAGCGTTCCTCTATGCCATTGCTCGGATGACGTTTTCCCATATTGCTATCACACTAGGCATTCCACTCATCCAATAAGAGATGAAAGGTTAAATACATCATGAGAACCATGTTATTAGGGTGACAAGACTCAAGAGTCGACCGCACCGCTAGGTTTGACTTAAATTGATCGATTGAAGCCTAATCGATTACTAAATATGTTGGGTTCAAACACCGACCTATTAATAATTGTACATCCCGATACAAGGTAAGTGGTCCAACGGCCGCCCGATTGGGACTAATTGACTGTGACCAATTGATAATCGTCTATAGTCCGTCTATAGTCCAATTAACCCTTTAAGTCTATTTAGCCCGATTATAATCTATTTAAAGACCATTTATAACCAGATTAGCCCTTTAAGCCCATTTAGCCCGATTATAACCCGTTTAAGAACCGCTTATAGCTCGATTAGACCTTTAAGCCCATTTATCCTAATTATAACCCGTTTAAGAACCATTTATAGCTTGATTAACCCTTTAAGCCCATTTAGTCCGATTATAACATGTTTAAGGACCCATTTATATTAGTCAATTAGCCCGTTTAAAGCCTGAATACCTTCAGGTCGATTATGGACCGTAACCAATCGACCAAATAAAAACGTGTCCATGCCCTAGCCAATGAGATTTGATTACTTGAACAACTTGTTGCAACAAGATTGGAATAACTTCTTGTTTTTTTGCACTCCTAGTATAAAACACATTCGCACCAAAAAAAAAATTTGGGAAGAAAGAATGTTAACTGGTGTTGTGCCTCGACGTGTAGTCGTGTATCTACGCCCAAACACAGATCAACGTGAGAAGACCGGCACACCCCTGGTCCTTTCCACCTTTCAAGGGGGTGTGTTGGTCTTTTCACATTGGACTGTTTCTGGGCACAAGTGCTCTTTGAGCCACCACACAGGTTAGTGTTCCTTTTTCCATAATTTTTTTAATGAGAGTATATCTAGAATTTCATATAAAAAGTGTATTAAATAGTGCATTAAAAGATTTTCAACTTTTTGAAATTTTTTTTATACCCTTTTATTAAATATTGCATTAAATAACTTTTAGTAATAAGATTACAGGAAAAAAATAAGGTTACAAATTCTTAGTTTGCCACTTGGTAATAACAAGTTGTTCCCAATTATTAAACTATGTGGCTCTTATATTCACTTTCCATGCTCACTATGATGAAAAGGGTGGGGGGGGGGGGAATGCTGCCCAGCAATGTCGCCTATGCCCTCTAATATGGATTTATGAAATGACCACCGCACCCCTTCCCTTGGATGCTCGTGCACACGATCCCATGTATATCAAATGCCACTAGACTAAAACTAGTGGACCATCAAAATAAGCTTATCATAGAAAGAGAGTGATAGAACATAATGTACTTTGCATGCATCCAAGCTCTTGGGTTGAATGGGCCGCTATTGGGAAAGAATTTAAAAAATGTGAATGGGCCTTAATCCGGTACCCAGTTTAGACCAAGTAAAGTTGGGGCTAGTAACATTTAATATTTTGCACCCGGTCATCTAAATTCCTAACAGTTCGTATAGACATCTAAAATAGGAAATTTTATCCACTCAAGTGCACCACAATGCACCTTTAAAGTGCATTTGATAGTGCACCGCACTTGAGACTTGGATTTTTATCTTCTCAAATGCTGTGGTCATCAGCCGATGCACTAGGCAGTGCACCACACTTGAGAGGATGAAAATCCCTAAAAAAAGGGCTTTAGAGACACCAAATTATGAGTCCACCATGGTTGTTGGAACCTTTTGCCACTGCGGCTTCTAGCATCAACCGTTATTTCTATCAATAGGAGGGACTCTATGTTAAGTTTAGTGGCCTATCTTCGCAAGTCCATAGTATGATCTACAACTATTACGACCCTTCTCACATGTCAAATTCCAAACTAATCTGAGTTTGCCAAGTGGTAAAATAAGGTATTGAAAGACTTTGGACTGTCAAGAAATGTACAAGACTACAATAAGGTCCATGGACATACAATTGAAGGGTATAACATTAGATGATGAGTGACTAAATAGTTGCAATTTTGTTTATGGCATTTTCAGACTATTCCCTAACTATCTAAATTTACTACATCACTCTATCCTAAATGGCCATGTGGGAAACCTTTTTCCTTGAAAAGAAAAAATTAAGCATTTAGCAAAGGGGGAGGAGTCCGGGAGCGTGTCTTATGCCAACGCTCTCTAGGTCTATCTCTCTTCTCCCCAAACAACGACAAAGATGTCATTCCATGAGGGGAAGGAGAGAGAGATATACACATGGGAACGTTGGCGTAGGCCTTCCTCTAGGACAAAGAACAATTTCTCTTTAGCAAAAAAATGTCTTATATTTGTATATGAACACTAAGTTCCCCTCCACCCATAGAGGATGGTTCACCCACCATCTTAGGGTTCACAAAGCCCTCCTAGGGTTTTAGTATGTTTCAAAATAGAAGCAGGAGAATTGGCAGTAATAGATCGCAAGGTAGGTCAGGGCATCATCAACAAGCTAATTCTTAGTTCGTTAGAGGTAAGTGAAGTTTAACTTCTTGAATTTCTTTTTGAGCCTCTCGTTATAGGCGTGGTGGTATGGCCTTCAGCCTCTTTATCTTCCGTTTACCCTGAGTCTGACAGACGATTAATAGGGAATCAACATACACCTCAAGGCATTTCACCAAGAGTTCCAATGATGCTTGTAATCCAGCTATACACACTGGATATTCGACCTCATTGTTAGTGCAGCAAAGTTCAATAGAGATCGGATTGTGAGCATCTTTGGGCGATATGACTTCGTCTCCTACTCCACCGCCATTTTGATTCATTGCTCCATCAAAGTTTTTGTTTCCAGGTTTCTTCCTTTGATTCTTGATCAATGTCTTCTTTTGGAGCAAACAAGATCTCTTCATTCGGAAGTCGGTCTAACATGGAGATATAGGAGGAGGATAGGTTGTACAACCAAATGTGAAGTGGCACCCTCCCTTTGATGGACTTCTATGTGAATATGTGATGTCAAATGATGAAAGCAAGAGCATAAGTTGCCACCTAGTCCTAAAGGGGCCCCTAGATGGTTCGGGGTTTTCTACGTTGGTACCGCATCCTTCCGTTTTCTCACTTTCTTCGCATGCTTGTACCATTGGCATAACTAAAACTTCTTATTCTATTTCCCAAGTCTTCTCTCCTAGCTATCTTGATTCTTATCCTTTACTATCAATGACAGTAAAACTCCTATTGAAAAAAAAACGTAGCCAATATCTGATAATGATAGTATTTTAAAAATCTTTTATACTTTTAATTTAAAAAAATTTTGAGAATAAAATATGAGACAATTAAATGAAGGTGTCAAATTCTAAATATACTTACAGATATGTCATTTAGACGTTCCTATCTTAAATATAAAAAGGGTTGCTACAAGAATCTTCTTATGTTTTGTAATTCCAAAAAAGAGAATGTTTTCATTTAAAAAACAAAAATTTGTTAGGTGGCATGAATCAATCCTACTAGCTATTTTGCTATCCAAAAGCAAATGTTAGATTAACAAACAAATTGAAAGATTTAAAGTCATATTGAACAACCACCACCCGCTCCAAACAACCCTTCAATTATAAAACTAAATAAAAGGGACGCATGGGAAATCTTAGAGGATTCTACTTAGCAACTATAGTGGAAGGTCCATTTGGAAGTTGGAACCATGGTTTCAGTAATCGGTATCGGTATTGATATTAGTTTCGATCGATATTGATATGATACTGATCCGGATCGATCTGTATCAAACAAATTTATCATTGTTTTTTTTTAAAATTATTCTTATATTTTATATTTTTACCCTTTTCTGTACTAATCTATCGTTACAAGATCAATCAAGAATCGATTTCAGTTTCCACCCATACCAATACAGATCGGCCAATTCCTCAAACCATGGTTGGTTAGAACCATAGAATAGAAAGTAAGACACAAGCACACATCTCAGCAACTTATCAAACTAAGTAAAGAAGATGGTGATGCAAGAGCCTGACAGCAGCCATCTTCAGTACAAATAAGACTGGAAATGGGCAGAAGCATCTCCCATTCTTTCACTCACTTATTTCTTTTATCATTTCTTCGTCTTCTTTCTGTCTTGGCAGACTTTGACGTTTTACAGAAGATATTTAAGAGTTTATATACAATGTACTTGGAATTTTTTATATTATCAGAAAAGAAACCCAAACGTAATGAAAATCTTCTTTCATGGCGTCATCTTTATCGTCATTATATATATCTAATCTGTATTATGCGTTAGCTTTATTGGACAGCTTGAGATTAAGATCCTTCATTTTTTCATTCATTGCTTCGAGACACAAAAATCTTTACAGGCTATCGCGCCCTCTCTCTCTTTTATTGGTTTTCTCATTAGTTTAATGAAAGCAGAAAAGAGCCAAACAGTCCCTGCCTTCATCTTTTTCGAGTCCATCACATCCCTAGTGGTGACAAATCTAAATGACACAAACTATGGTGATGACATTGGGAATGTTAATGGGTTAAGAACCCCACCCCTTTTGCCAAAGGTTTTGCATTGTGATTTCAATATTATTTGTCATCTATCGGAGAGTGATAGAAGACAAATAATGATAGGAAAAAAAATCTTCTTTATATAAAGAAAATAAATTTTTTTTGACAAAAACAGAGAAATAACATCGATAATATCCTGTGGGACAGCCAGATGAACCAAAAGTTTAAACATGTTTACAACTTGTTATTAAGGTCGTATTGTTCAACGTATAAAAGAAAAGAGAAGACGAAAATCTATAAAAAAATCGCCGCCTAAATTATGATTTTGGACTCACAAATAATTTCATACATGACTAATAAGGACTAGTCAAACTATCATTCAGGTGCATTTAAAGGTTCGTTTTGGGGTCTAGCTAATATGCCAAACTAAACTACTATTCATGAAAGAAACCTTAGATTATACGAAGATCTAACATGAATGGGTAAAACTACAATGACATAACATGTGAAAGAACATGATGCAATATCAAATAAAGACTGATGTAAACCTTGCTGTGCCTTGATTTGTGAGGCAGAATTGGACGGCCCTTCAAGCTTATCTCTCGTCGATTGATTGGAAGCTGACCCATTGTTTTCAAGAGGTCAATCCTATTGTTGACTTCCTGGCAAAATTAGCAACCAGATTCTTGGATTCTTTAGTTCATATATCTTTACCTCCCTCTCTCATGAATGATCTAGTTGATGATGGCCAATGTAGACCTAGATTTCAAATTCAGTTTTAGTTTCTTTATGATGTTGTAGCTCGTTAGTCTCTTCCATTAATGGCATTATCGAAGGTGGTTGAGTTTTTTCAAGTTAGTACGTAATTGTGTCAAGGGATGTAAATGGATCGAATTCGGCTTAGATACGGATCAGATGTGACAGGATCCAAATATTCCCTAGCCAAATACGGATACCTCTAAATGGATTCGGATGGATTCAGATGCAGATCGAATTCAGATTTTCAACCATCCGTTTACATCTCTGCCTTGTGTAACCTAGACCTTCCTCTCCCTAGTGGATACAATTCACTCCCAACCCATATCTCGATTCTCTTTTCCTTATGTTCTAGAAACCTGTTGAATCTTCAAAAACCCTCAAGATCATTATTTACTTAATTTTTAATTACCAAAAAAAATAAAATTATTTACTTCATTTTTTATTATTAAGTATTCGGATTTTTTGTTGGATGGATTTTTATCGGAGTATTCAGATTTTTTTTCGGACGGATTTTTAATTGGAGTATTCGGATTTTTTTCCGGATATATCTAAACAAATACGGATGTCCCTAAACGGATAAGGATGCAGATTGGATTCGGATTTTCGATTATCCATTTACATCCCTAGTTGTGTGCTGTCTCCTTTGAGTCTTTCTCTTGTAATTTTCACTCTCTCTCTATATATATTTCCACTACAAATGATCTTCCTGCAAAAAAAAAAAAGACTGATGCAAACCCTAACATGAGAACAATGCGAACTAAGTACTAAACATGCAAGTGACATGCATGATAACAATACCTAAACTGTATGCAAACAATTAAAAAAAAAAAGTAAAAAAAAAAAAGAAAACCAAACATTAAACATGAGCACAAACAGCATATTCAAACGACATGAAACCTAGCATGTGACAATGGAAAACATAAGATTAGTAAAGAGAAGACCTAAGAATATGACCTAACATGACTGACCCAATCTCCATACAAAATGGACGGGTACATGACTGATCCAGCCAATTTCAAGACTCATAATTATATCAGGATAAAACCTAAACAATCCTAGTCTGATACCCAAAATACAAAAATCTTGGTCTATAGTGAGAGGTTGATGGAGAGTTTGGACTTGAGATCGAGAGAGAGAGCTTAAAGGGTTGCAAGGGTCGAAAAGGAATTTCTTGTGCCATGTTGGGAAGGAGGTTATCTTAAAGGCTGTCATCTCCCTAATGTTGAATTTTGTAGGGTCACACTTTAAATTGCCATCATCAATACATGACTTTATCAGGAAGGCAGCAACAAGATTCTATTGGGGTGATTCGGAAAGGAATCCAAAATTCATTGGATTTCATGGTCGTGCCTTTGTTGATGATACTAGACTTCAAAATCAAGCATTATTAGCCAAAGCAGCTTGGCGCTTATGATCTTCCCTGGAATCTTTTTGGGCTACGTTCCTAATGTCGATCTACTTCCCAAATGCAAATTTCCTTGAAATAAGTCTTGGGAACAAGCCATCATGGGAGTGGTGTAGCATCCTAGAAGGACGGAAGACTCTACCGGCGAGCCTCTTGTGGCTGATTGGAAAAGGGAACAAGGTTAATAAATGGAGTGACAATTGGGTTTCATCGCTACCCAGTTACAAAATTCGGCAACAAGGGCCTGTGAATTGCAACCTTATCCTTGTTTCCAACCTCATCAATCCTATATCCAGACGTTGAAAAACTGATCTATTGTGGCAATTTTTTCAGCTAGATATCCAAGAGGTGATTCTGAAAATTTCAGTGGGGGCAACCCAAGAGAAGATCGATAGACAAATTTGGGGCCCATCTAAAAATTGACAGTAAATTGTGAAGGTTGCTTATCATCTTTTCCAATGAAGCTGGAATATTGTTCGCATCTAGAGCTTCGATTTCAAGATCACATGCATTTGAGCATATCCCTGAGGAAATATGGAAATGAATCTAGGCAATGGACACCTTACCAAAAATTAAAACTCTCATAAAGTGTTCCTGTGCTATGGTATTGGCCACTGGTGAAGGTTTATTTACTAGAAAAGTGCCAATAGATCACTCTTGTCGATGATGTGGTGCTAAGAAAGAAAGTGCGGACCATATTCTATTGGGTTGTAACTTTGCAAAATTGGTATGGTTTGGAAGCAACATCTCTTATTCGCCACCTTCGGATAAAGAACCTTTCATTCTCGATTGGCTGAAGGGATGAGATGCTCAATTCCGTCCTGATTAGAAGCTTGTTCGCCAATCTCTTTCAAGAGGTTCCTTTATTTGTTGGTACCAATGGCATGCAAGACTTTGTATTTAACGTCAAAGAGTGGTCGTTGTTAGAAGTTATCTCAGTAGTATAAAATGCCTTCAATGAGTTCTCTATATGTGGTTCTACTACTGTGAATCGTGTTTTAGCTTCATCACCTACTCATGACAATTGGAAGACACCTCCTTTTCGTGTTATGAAAGTTAATTGTGATGTTGCTATTCCACAGGGCCCGATGAAAGGAGGACTGAATTTTGTTTTTAGAGACAATGAGGGACGCCTTGAGCAAGCTATCTCACTGCCACAACATTTTGCTTCTTTAACAAAACAAAAAAAAAATTACTATATGAAAGTTAAAAAGGAATAAATATAAATCTAATTACATGTACACATTTTAAAAAAACCATGAAAAATTAAAACACACTACCATTAATACCTAATATAACATGACTGTACTAAGTACTTTGACAAATCCAATTGATGACCAAATATCAATTCTTGCAAAAATGGAACTATCTTTGAAACAATCAGAATGGAATACATTTGACAACTCAAGGTCCTAATAAAATGGCAATCAAAATACACAAGTAATTAAAGACTGTCAGATTCTAATGAAATCCCATCGGTGCCTGTTCAATGAATCAGATAATTTCATTTAGTTCTAGTCAAGTCTCCTAACATACAGAATTTCTTTAAATCTTTGATTTGTTCATAAAGCTTAGAAAAATTAATATGAGAGATTTTGCAAAGAAGCATTCTTTGTTAACAATATGTAAAGGAATACAGTTGTCCCATATATAACATGCAAATAGGTATAAAACCTTATAATAAACTTTTATTAAGTGCTAACAAGATCCTTTTTATTGTATTAATCCTCTCCCTTAACTTATTACTAATCAGATCTTGTGCACACTTTGTACATATATATTTTTTAAAGTGAAAGTATTTTCTTACCATATATTTTGTATCAAATCTTGCTTGCATGGTTATCATTTGTGTTAGATTATCTAAGCTGTAGAGATCATTTTTGGGATTTATAACTTATTAAGATATATAATCTAGCCGATTTCAGTCAATTAGGAAGTCAAGATATGTAGTTAGTTTAATGTTTATATGATTCGAATGATGATTATGAAATCCTAATTGATGAATGCAATCCATTCCAACCCCAGACCCCCCCAAAAAAAAAAACAAATTCAAGTCAAATTTCCTTGCATAGCTGTACTATCTTAATTATTAGCTTTAATACGTTAATAAGGTTTAGACAAAAAATAAAGGACTTCTATCAAAAAAAAAAAAAGACAAAAAATAAAGGACCGAGTTTCCCTTCACCCACGCGGGGAGGGAGAGGGTGGGAAAGGGTATCAAGAGGGTATTTTGGAATATACTAAAACCTTAGGAGAGGTTTGTGAACCCTGGGATGGTAGGTGAACTGTCCTCTATAGGTGGAGGGAAATATAGTCCAAAAAAAAAATTTGCGGGGAAGTTTTCGTACATGACTATGTAAGCCGTGCATGTGAGAGGATGGGAGTTTCAAGGCATTAAATATGGGTGGGGGGTTTATGACTTTTTTTACTTTTTGTGAGAGGGGACACAACCGTGCATGCTTGCACGGCCGTATATGAAATGTTTGGCCAAAAAATTTTATGTAAGAGAATTTGGCAAAAAGTACTCTCTGTTGATAATATTTAATAGGTTACAGTCAGTCTCATATGTAGCATGCAAATATAGAAAGAAAGAAATAAAGAATACAATTTTTAATTTAAAACCAACCTGAAATCTCTATTCCTTATTTTTTTATCATCTTCAAAACCTATAAAAGTTTCTAAAAGCTACCTGTGGCAACTTGTATTTGGTTGCATATATCTAGAAATATTTATGCCTTCAATTAGTGAATCTCACGTAGAGATTAAGAATGGCTTGACCAGGTAGACCACAAAATATGGTTTTCATGTGTCTAGAATCATCTGAACCTGAGCATTTTATGGTTTTTAATTATCTAATTAAATGGTGTTTAGTTTATCTTTTAGTACAGTTTGTGGGTATCTGTACTGTGTTATTCTTTTGTTTGGCCTGCACTTAAATTAAGATTAGCACGTATGTTTATATGTACATTTGATAATTTAATTATCTATTAGTGATTTGTGAAATTAAGACCAAGATTTTTCTTAATTATTCAAAAAATAAACTTTTCTTTTTCATTCCCATCTGGTCATTTGACCAGGTAGAGACGACATAGCTGATCAAGTGGGATTATTCTTCTTTTGTATTTGTGTGAGAGACCAAATTAAATATATATAATCGTGTGGACTGGTCTTTAGCTCAAAATCCTAATAAGATACTCAGGGTGGTTTTAATAAGGTTACAAGGATGGGACAAATCTATTCTTGAGTCCCACTCCCACATTGGGATTTAGAGATATATAGAAAAGGCCAGCTATCTTTCTAGGGGAGGGGGGAGGGGGGGGGGGGTATTTTACTAAAGGAACCCTTGTTATGAATAAGTCCATGAATAAAGAGTATTTTTTTTTTTAATTTTCTTGTTCTCTTTCTCATTTGATTTGGGAGATACTGGGCCTCTGCAGTGCCCTAATCTGGTAGTGCAGGCCTGAGAGCTTGACACGTGGAAGATGCAACATCCAACGGTGTCCAGTTCGAGAAGAAAGAAAATAAAGAAAAAAAATCTGCCTTGCATCGGACTCGCACCATTGGATGAAGCTTCTTCCACGTGTTAAGCTCTCACGGCCGCACTGTAGTGTAACACCAGATGCCCGCACTACAGAGGATTTTAATCCTAAAACTCATTGGCTGTCTTTGGTGAGGTGTAATTAGTGGAAAATAAAAACAAATAATACAAAAATTAAGAAGAAAATAATGAATAGAAAAGTCAACTTTTTTACATAATTTTGTAAGGGAGTGTCTAAATGACACCTCTATTTATTTTTTGGTAAACAAATGACACCTTTATTCGTGTATTTAGAACTCTACACCTTCATTTAATTTTCATTTTTCTTATTCCCAAAAACATTTAGTTCAATTTTTTCAATGACGGTGAATTTGACATTTTACATAGTAATTGCATTAATATTGAATTTAAATGACTTTTAATTTCTTAAAATTTCTTTTTTTACCCTTTCATTAAATAATTTTTGAGAATAAAACAAAGAGCAAAATCGTATGGTTACAAATAAAAAAATACCTCCCTTCTTTTAAAATGGTGAAGATTGGAATCCAAATAATTTAGGTGAAAATTTTCATTAGGGAGAGGGTTGGGCATGCCGCCAACTTTCAGTAAGATAGTGACATACACCAATCACAAGGCAAGACATAGGAAAGCAATGGAGTCTTTTCGAAAGGGGGGAGGAGAGATGATGACACATGTGCCACCTTGGCGGCGTGCCAAACCTTTTTCCTTTTAATAGTCTACAAAAAATTAGGGAGAGGGTTCTCCACTCCGCTTCCAATGGTGGCATGAGAATTGTATCATCTACATGGGGCCCATATGATTATTTAAATAGATTTATCTGAGAGAAGCATACAATACATTCATTGGGTGGGAAACTTTTTTGTAAAGAAAGTTTCAATTCACCTACGGTGAAGAAAACACCCATAAACCTATCGCCATTATTACTCTCCCCTCCTATTTGTTGAAGGTCTGAAATACCTTTTCATTATTTTCTAACACCTATCCAAGCGCAACGATGGCCATTAATGAAGAAATTCCTCCATTACCCTGTTTAAGTAAAACTCGATTTAAAATTTCTAACAAAGATGGAATGGCTGAACAAATGAGTTAAGGAATCAACAGCCCAGCCTTCAAATTAGGTCAAAAGACGGTGGCATTATCATTTGGAACCACATTTTGTTGTTTGTTGGGGGGGGGGGGGGGCGCTTAGGACATAGCAATTAAGGCAGATCTTGCTTAAAGAGGATAAAAGTTATGAAATTACCCACATTAGCAATTTAGTTGCATTGGGGGCATTCCCATTGCGGATCTTTATCCCCTCAATTTACCTGTCGTTAATTTCCTCAATTCTATCTAATTGGGGGCAGAAATGACCACCCTACCCCCTGCCCGAACACACTGCTCAGGTGGAGTCCACCTCACTGTATTAGATGGAATTGAGGTGATAATTTCCCTCCTATTGCTGAGAGCTTTCTTTAAACTTGAAAGGACTACTTCAAACACACTATTTCTAGTCTCTATATATTCTCTAGCTAGAACAAATTTCAAGTTAATGTTGGTTCCGGATTTTGCTTTCAAATGATTAAGTAACACGTAAGATTTGGCAGATCTGTCCTTTTTTGAATGGCTAATAAAGTGACAGATTATGGAGGTGTTAGTTAGGGGCAATTCACATAAGAAGGATGTTTAGTAAGAAATCAAATACATTTTTGCTTCTTTACATTATTGGATCTAAATAATGTGGTAATGGTGTTATTGAGACTGCGTTTGATATGCATTCTTAGAATGCATTTTAGGTCGATTATGTATTCTCGGATGATAAAAATCGTCCGAGAATGCATACCAAATACAGCTTGAGTTTTCAAGTACTAGGGGATGCGCCAATCTTTTCACATTGGTACACGCCCAAGCACAACACTGGTTAGTGTTCTTTCTCCCTTATTATTTATTGTGTCATACTCCAACTTCATTAAAGTTGTTGAAAAGAATAAAGACCGCCTCTAGTGATAATGTGATATAGGAAAATTAAGAAGTTAACCCTAAATATATTAATGGTGCTTTGATGAAGGATTAATATGAGCCTTAAAGATTGTTAGGTGATTTTTGACATCAAAGAATTTAAAAAAAAGGGAGAGGGATCTACATGCTGCCCCTTATGTTGGCATCTTATACATTAAACCAATAGCGAGGAGATAGAGAGAGAGGGTATACCTTTTTCCTTATTAAATATTAAGAAAAAAAGGTTAGCCACAAGAGGGAATTGTACAATTCAATTATTCAACCAATTGTAATACATCCCTTGCTACTAAGGTAATGATGTGATTGCAAATCATTTTCCAAACTTTTGAGGCAGGTCCACACCTTTTGTTATCAAGTAGTTAATGGTAATTTTGTAGGTATTAGGATGAAGGATAAAGAAAAATTTCTAAGCCATTTTGTTTTCATGTGGTGGACCATGAAAGCTTCATAAAACCAATTGCTTAAGCTGATTTTGTATCTTGATGATGATGCATTGGGCTTAAAGCAGCAAGAATTGCAGCTATAGAAGTAACATTTTGTATCTTTCCTTTATTTTCATTCATGGGTAAAGGGGTTTTTTGGCAAAAATGGGATGTAGTTTGTGTAAGTAAGCACAATCGACATCTTCTACTTCCGCCTGCTCTTACTTCCGTGTGCGCCCTACACATAATGAGGTGCACAAAGACTGTCTTACCCCTGCTCGGGCAAGTCGCTCGGACAGGGGTAAGGCGGTCTTTGTGCACCTTGTTTGTAGAGCGCACATGAAAGTAAGGGTAGGAGGAAGTAGAGGATCCAGCCGACTCAAGTAAGCATTGTGGTGGTCTTGGTTTTCGTGAGTTAGGGAGTTTTAATCTAGCTTTATTGGCTAGTCAAGGTTTGTGGATTCTATATAATCTTGATGCCTTATGGATTATGGTTTTAAAAGGTAAATACTTCCCCTCTTCTTCTTTCCTTAAAGTTTAAAGTAGACAAAACTACTCTTGGGGTTGGCGTAGTCTGCTTAAGGGGCGTGAAACCTTAATCATTTTTAGGATTGATGAGTTTCCTATTTAGGGAAGTTATTCCTTTGGTTTTAATATTCAATGGACTTCTTTAACTGTAATTATATGTATCTTTTGGTGGAATCGCGCGCTTAATGATCAGACATGACAAGTAATTGGCCTCTTAACAACTTAATCCTATAACCTCAAATCCAAAACAATCCCTATTATTGACAAAAACAAATAAAATTATCCTAATCTCTCTAATTTACAATTCTGACTAAACTACTCTATATTGAAGGAGAAGAATGGCTAACAATTATTACTATAATCATTAATCACTTTTTATCATTGACATGCAAACTTTGCAACCAACATTCAAAAACAAGATCTATTTCTTTCAATGCCACCGACATTTGTTTTATGGGCAAAGGCTGGGCATGTCAACGTTGTGCCCACTCTGTGTCTATCACTCGCCACACCCTTATGGAAATGATCCCCTGCCCTCCTCATCCCACCTTCCCCATTGGGCATAGACACTAGTTTAACTGGAGCTGGCGGCGTGCCCAACCCTTGCTTTTGTTTTATTTTTATTCTTTTGATGAACCAACCAACATGTGTTTATTAAATAGTTTAGTTTTGGAACAAAATCAGTAGGTCAGACTTTCATGGAGAGCAATAGTGAAGTTGTCAGGTGACTAATTCATCTTTGCAGAATCCAAATTAATAATTTTTGCAAAGAATAAATTATCAATTGGACAAAGTTTTCCTCCACCCATAGAGGGGGGACAGTTCACCCACCATCCTAGGGTTCACAAACCCATCCTAGGGTTTTAGTATATTTCAAAATACTCTCCCGATACCCATTCCCACCCTCTACCGCCCCTCTGTGGGTGAAGGGAAACTAAGTCCTTGTCAATTAGTCTATTAATCTAGGAGATCAAGTTAATTCAACCTAAAACTTCATATGGTTTATGTTAAAAATACAATGCATCATTGAGCAGTTTCTTCAAAATATGGACTAACCATGAAAGTCTCACTTACTTTTCTTTTATAATTCAAAGCCTTACCTTATTTATTGATTTGCCCTTGTAATTTGCTATTTTATATTTTTAGCCTCTCCTTTGACAAAGTCCCTAATTACAAATGCACTATAAACCATTAATGCTAAAAACCTACAAAAGAAAGGAAAATTTTGGGATGACAAGAGCAACCTTTGGTTCTATCTGCAGGGTCAGAGTTGGCTGTCTTCCAATTTCCTCCAGAATCTACCACAGTTTGAAATCGGGTTTGAGAATTTTGACCTTTTGATGTAGAAATTGAAAATTGGAAAGGGAGTCTATTGGTTCCCGGTCTGACCCAACCAAGGATTTAGGGTTGGACTTGAGAAACCGGAGTCAACTTGGCCAAGTAGGATTCATTGAATTTGAAATAACAATAGGTAAAAAGGCTAGGTGGGCTTAGTAATGGAGTTTCTCTGGTAAACAAAGTGCTCTATTTCACAACTATTTTAGGCTGTGTTTGGTATGTATTTTTGGAGCATTCTATGTCGATTTGGCATTCTTGAACGATAAAAACAGTTGTTTGTATCATGCAAGTAATATCCCAATAAATAATTTCCAATCTCCTCTAACATTAGCAAATAATTGTCACGGAAATGCCAATCTTCAAAAATTGGAACCCCAAATTGATATGATCGAGGGTCTGTCTTTCATGGGGGCCCATAATATGTAGATTATGTATGATCTCATTGTTGTGCGTAGAGCGTTGATTTAATAAAAATAGGGAAAAAGTGTGGCCTACGCCAGCACTCCCATGAGTCTATCTCTCTCCTCCCCATATGAAAAGACAAATCTACCATCTTGTTTTAAGGAGGAGAGAGATAGACACATGGGAGTGCTGGTGTATGCCACACTCCTCTACAAAAAACTGCTACCCATAAAAATATTAGTAGATGCATAAATAATATGACAGAGAGTTTTCTGTCCGGGAGCGTAGCCCCTATGCCAACATTGGGGCCAGTGGGAACATGCGTGAAACATCAAAAGGGGCTTGATTTCCACCTTTCATGGCTGGCGGGGTGGTCATTCCATAGGGGCCAATATTTGGACTTCTATTAGCAAAAACACGTTCAAAACTCCATTTTAAACGCATTTAAAACACATTCCGTTTTTCTTGGTGTGTTTTAAGACCTTGGACTTAAGTGACCATAATTTGATCTCCTGAACTCTGATCAGTCTGATTCTTTCACCGACGTAAAGATGACTCGAAGGTCTACATTTTTAATGATATCACCTTCAATTCAATTCAAGGTCAATGCACGGATACCAAAATTAGAAACATGTATTTCAAATAAAAATTCTCAATTTATATGAGAATACTGTCGTTTTTTTTGTTCCGTTTTTTTGAAATATAAACGTTTAAAACCCGTACCGTCCGTTTCTGTCTTTTATCGTTCTCTATTTTTTTGACCGTTTTATTTGATCATCCATTTGTAATTTTTTACCGTTTAAAACTCATACCGTAAGACTTCGTTTTTTTTACTGTTCCCATTTTTGCTAACTATGATCTGGACACAGGAGCCAGACTCACCAAACAATATAATAAGTTGGATTGGGATTCAAAGGGCATGAATTGGTGGGGTTTGGGATTGAGTTAAGTTCTAGTCTATGGATGTGTTAAGAGTGTTAAATTTCAAATTATCTAGTCAGAATGGCTATCGAACGGAATGTAGACCTTCAGACCACCAGGGTTGAAGAATTTTGGGGGTAGCAGCACCCCACATGTATAATAAAGACCAACACTACAAGATGGGCAGAATTCCAATAGTTCATATTGTAGTGAGATAGAATTTTCTTGGAAATTAAGAAAGATTGGTTTTAATTTGACTCGCCCTCTTGTATTGCTTAATTATGTCCTAGTGACTCACCAGGAAAATGCAGTAGTAGTAGGTGATGATTCCATTCATTGACTTTTGATTAGTTAGTGCTTATCAATCCATTCCACCCCCAAATGGTCAAGCCAACCTTGTACGTACCCCCCCCCCTCTCCCCCCATCACTCTCGCCAAAGGATGCGAAGAACCGTTTCAGAGAACCCAATTTCATGGAGAAAGGATTAGGATTCACAAATGAAAGCACCAACGTGACTTGGACTAAGCCATTAAGGTTCTGTTTGATTGCACGTGAACTGAGTGAAACAGTAAAAAATGGAGTACTTTGCCATGATAGTGAGATTGGAATCGGAGGAAAAAGTCTGCATTTACCCATACAGGGGATGCATTTTTCTTATTGTAGGAGGGGAGGGAGAAAAAGGGGGTGGGGGGTTGGGGGGGGGGGGGGGGGGGGGGGCGAGGGGTAGTTGGTATTACACATCAATGACATCATAACTAAAATTCATTGACATTATATTAGTTTTGGGGAAAAGAACACTACCCGGTCACGAGCGGTGTGTGGCTCTAAGCATAAACACAAAGCCACGTAAAATGATCACTGTGACTTTATGTAAAGGTGGAAATCCCTAGGAGTGCAATGGACATTTTGCGTGGCTTTGTGTCTAGGCACAATAGTTGCATGTGACTAAGTAACATTTTTTTTTCCATTAATTTTTCTGTCTTACTCAATCCATGTTAGATGGTTCCAATCTCATTGTAACCATTCCTAGTTACATTTGAGATAGGTTTTTTAAATACTTTAAGGCAATGTTTGGATGACAAGAAAAGAAAAGAAAAAATAGAATGAGACAAAATTCATGATGATGCAATTATTATTTTATGTGTCTATCTCTCTCTTCAAATTCAATCCCTATTGTCTATCTTGTGTATGCTCTCATTGGCCCCATAGTAGTGTAGGCGCTACATGACCTGATAGCGTTCTCTTGCCCATACTATAATTTCAATTGAAAATCCCCATTAAAAAATTAACTTTCTCTTTCTACTTTCCACTTTATTTCATCAAGTAAAATTTTTGCGAGAAAAAAAATGAGAGCTTGTGTAGAAGCATCAATTTGGTAGGCATTTCTACCTTTCATAGGGTCAGGGCAATCATCCCCCCCCCTATGGGAAAATTATCACCTCTAGTTTGCTGACCGGCCCAGTTCCCCAGTTCCTCTAATAGGGGGATGGTGGACCCCATCCGGGTAGGGTGTTTGGGCATGGGTAGAGAGGTCATTTCAGCCCCTCTTTGTTAGAGGAACTGGGGAACTGGGCCGGTCAGCAAACTGGAGGTGATAAAGATCCTTCCCCTATGTCTGGGTGGAGAGGCTATGTTCTCCCACAAAAACCATTTTCCTAATTTAATTCATTTTGTTTGAACATTTCATTCCTAACCAAATAAGAGATGGCAAAATTTATTGATGGGAAGCAGTTTTCTGTTCGGGAGTGTGGTTTACACTAGCACTCCCATGTATTTATCTCTCTCCTCCTTAAAAGAAAAGGGCAGAACTGTCTTTTCATATGGGGAGGATAGAAATAGATTCTTGAGAGTGTTGGCGTAAGCGACACTCCCGAACAGAGTTCTTTTTTTATTTATTTATTTAATAAAAAGATGGCAAAATTGAAAATGATCAAAGCAAGAAAAGTCTTCCAAGTGCAATGAACCATCCATCCACCCATCATCCACAGGTCCATCCCTGGAGAGACAAAGAGAGAAATTGGTTTAGAGGGTTAAATTCCGGGTCAATATTGGGTTTTCAACATTAGCAGCCATGAATCATCAAGGAATCAAATTAAATCTATCTAAAAAACAAATTCGGTAAACAGAGTTTGGCAGGGTTTGGGTCAAAACCGCCATCCCCTACACCATAATAATCGCAGGCCTAGCAGGATTAGTATTATTATTACTGACGTGACTGACAGGAGTTTGCCGTTATCCGTCTCCGTCAAACTAATTGTCCCTTTATTAATTCTTTCTTTAACCCAATTCTCTCTAATTCCTTTCTTTCTCTCTCAAAATTCCTCTTTCTTATTCTTGACAAAAGAACCAGAGATATAGAGAGAGAAAGGGGTCGTTTTCCATTTCCCTCTTTACCTATATATATTCACAGAAACTTTTCTTATATAAACAAACAGATTCCTTCAAACCTTGGTTCTGTTTCAGTTCGGTTCAAATATGCTAAACAGAGAGAGAAAGAGAGGCATTTCATCCATCCTTGGCTAAGATCAAAGAATTTGTTAGGGAAATCGTGAAAATCTCTGCAAATGTAGGGTTTCTAATGCCAGTAAAATTCCAGAATCATTATTTCATCAACAACAACAGAAGGAGGAGAAGAAGAAGAAGAAGAAAAAGAAAGAGAGGTTGATGAACAGGTACTTCAGTTTCAGTTCGGTTCTCATTCTCTTGGTCTTGACGGTGTCGCTGTTGCTCTTACCACTCATGCTGCCGCCGTTGCCGCCGCCACCGTTTCTGCTACTTCTGACACCAGTCATCATATTGGTAGTTCTAATGTCTCTCGCCTTCTTACCTAATTATGATATCTCCAATGTCATCGTCTCCTCTGTTTAATCGTATCTGTTCTTTCATTTCATGTAAATAATTTCATTTTTTTTCTTAAAGAAGATGAGGATTGCAGAGAGAGAGAGATCTCCCAATATTTGCATTGCTTTATTCTTTATTGGGTTTCTTGTTTCATAAAAATTATTATTAGATTTCTTTCTCTTCAGTCTCTTTTATACTGGTCATCTTCTTGGTTTGTTCTTCCTGAGAAAAGAACCCATTTGGGGGTAGGAGAGGGGTTGTGATCGGAGAGAGGAACAGGTGAAGGAGAATGGTCGATCCCCTCCCTCCATGACTTTTGTGACCTTTGTAATGACACCATTGATGGTTTCAATCAAATACAGAGTGACAGCTTGCATGCACACAGAGAGAGAGTAAATATCAGGGAAAAAAAGAACCAACCCCCAGTCCCCTTCGTAAGTTACGAAACATTAACACAAAGAATTAATGGGTGAGTCAGAGTAATTGGGAAGGTGAATGAATCATATAAAAGGGAAGTCTTTATGTCCTCTTCCTCTTTCTCTTTCTATTCCTTTTTCTCATTAAATATAGGCCATTTTGAAAAAAAAAATCTGGTGATTAATAAGTATAAGGCAAAAGGGTCTATGAGCCTAAAGCGTATAGGGATTTGGTACAGGTATTTCATATCAATACCGTATTGAATGTAGTCGATACAGTTCGGTATAGATAATTCAGCAAGAAAACGGTTACAGTAATGGTTACTAATTATACATCGACAGCCTTATTTCCACGAGTATTTCTCTGCTTTTTATATGAAAAGACACTTCTTCTCTGTTTTTTAAGAGGAAAGAGATAGACACATGAGCGGTGTAGGCCACATTTCTAATAGAAAACTACTTCTCTTTATATATGTGGAAGAGTTTTCTCTGGGAGAGTGGATCCTACGTTGTGTGGGTGGGGGATGGGGGTGGGGGGGGGGTGTTTAATACTAGTGTGCAAATGGCATCAACAAGGCAGTCATTATCGCCTTTCATAGGTCAGGTCGGGTAATCATTTTACTCCTGTTTATGTATAAGTAAGCACACACCCGCACAAAAAACTTTCTTTTTTATATAATAATTTTGAGTTTAGCAACGCTAATCAATCGCGCTCTAGGTGTGGCTCCAACGCCTAGACACAATAACTACCTAATCGCCTTGGGATTGCCTTGCCCCCATGACAAGGCAGAACTCTCATGGGGCAAGGCGGTTTTGAGTCTAGGCATTACAGTCACGCTTAGACCAATTAGTGTTCTTTTTCTCATTAATTAATCACTTGAACCATGTATCCAATAGATATTTCATTCAACTATCAGATTATCTTTATCTATACATCACCATTCATCAGATCTTACAGAGATAACCAACCTGCCATTTATGTAGTTAATTTTCTTATTCTAATGAAATTTCCCTTGTTTAGACATAAAATAGCTATTTTTCTCATGCTAATCTTTTTTTTGGTAAGATACTTTTCTTATGCTAATGAAAATTCCTTCTTGGGGGAGGGAGGGGAGAACCTGCATGCCAGGCTGTGTCGGGGAGGAAGAATTTTGGAAAGCCATTTTGGTCAAAGAAACCGGAATAATGAATAGAGTAATCAAAGCATTCATATCATGGCTTTTTACCACATTTGAATGAAGAAAAGTAGATCTCTAGAAGACCCAATTACTCTTTGGATAACCGAATTCAAATTTGATATTATCTTATTAAATCCGTATTCAACAATTTTCTAAGCTAGTAAATTTCATTCCCCTCCGTAATATTATAGGAATAGCTAAATTAGTGTTATGTGCTTAATGAGGCTCGATCTAGTGTATGAACGTTAGATTGGACCAGCTTAATATGTGATAGGTTAAAAGATTTGATTTAATGTATTCCATCAGTTCTATAGCTTTTGACGTATCAATCAAGTGCCTAACATTTGATATCAGAGTCAGACATCAAGTCATGGGTTCGAGTTATGGAAAGAGCTACCTAAGAGAGGACTACTTGGAGTAGAGTGAAAACCGTCAACAAAGGGCTATCTGCCGTCAAGCAAAATCCTTGGAGTAGAGTGAAAATCGCTAACAAAGGGCTATCTGCCGCCAAGCAAAATCCTTGGAGTAGAGCGAAATCACTTGAAAATAACTACCTACTGCTAGAGTGAGAGTCGTAGAGGACAACGACTGCAGAAACCTGGTGGTCTATTAAGTGCCTAGGGCTCATTGCTTGTAAAGAGATCGTTGCCTGATCCAATGGCCCTTGCACCAGTGCGGGGGCCAATGAGAACTCTCGTAAAGGCATCAACTATAGAAAACATGAGCCTAAAACAATACAGAAAACAAATGGAAAATCGCAAACAATTACATAGTTGCACACAATTCAAAGATTTATGTGGTTAGACAAGATTGCTTACGTCCACTATGAGATGCGATATGTTTCACTAAGAATGGAAAATAGGGTTGTAATCGTTCGTGCTCACACCTCTCTTAAATCTATTATAGGAAGAAAAAAAAAAAAACCTCTTGTTTCAAATTATAATGAAATCCTATACACAAAATTTAGTGATATGCCTCTAATGGTCGTTTGACAAAATACAAAACATTGTACCCAACACCAACCATGAAATAAGGATAAATTTTCATGAATAATGAATATAAGAGAGAGAGAGAGAGAGAGAGAGAGAGAGAGAGATAGATGATTATGATTGGAGAACAACACCTCTCCTAAGAGGGATGATTGTGATTATGAGAGCAACACCTCTCTCTCTCTCTCTCTCTCTCTCTCTCTCTCTCTCTCTTATAATCTATGTATTCAAGGAGGAGGAGGAAGAGGAAGTGGACCCCACACAGAGCACACTAAAGTTCCTTTTTCATCCATTATTAGTTAGTTTTGTTTAATGTTTGGTTCATTTATGGTTTATTTGTGTGTAACCCCTCAAGAGGGGGACTGGTTAACGCTTCATTGCATGAGGCCCTCCCTCGTCTCCATGAGGAGTTGTTTTCTTGTTTAGGTATTTCAAAACTAGACCAGGTGAACTGCATTTGACCCCTTAACTTGTATTTTTTCTGACAACGTTTTCATTCCTCATCACTCTACGTCATCATGTCTTAACATTTCCTTACATCCATCCCCCATGATTCAAAAGTGTGTCCAAATTCTTATTCATAGCTATCGCCACCTCCATCCCTCCCTCCCTACCTCCCTCTTCATGACTCATGACTCATGACTCATGACTCATATGATTCATGAGGTTAAACCCTCACTTTTCCTCTTGCTTTTACAGTATCTCACAATATGAAAAAATCTTTTTCAGATCATTACCCAAAAAAATCAAAGTTGTATTCATTATTTCCCTATAAAATATAATAGGAAAAAAGATCTCTATTTGGTGGTATTTTCTACGCCCTCTCACAGGGCACCGTGAGATGATGACTCTGCCCCCTGGGTAGATACCCAGACATACTCATTCAGTGGTCCAGACGCTTGTGTAAGGACCATGCGATCAAGTAGAGATCTTTTGCCCAATGTAATAATAGTCTTATGAGGAAAAGGATCTCTGAACCTAAGGCATACACTGATCTCCTTAAAGTCTATTTTTTTTTTTCTTTAATAAATGAATAAACAATGTTTATGTGAGAAGGTGGAGAGTATCATGCTTGTTCGCTCAGAAAATCCTCTCCCTAGTATTATATATGATGGCAGTTCTAAGTTTCTAATCCTTTAGCAATATTATTCAAAAGGGTTTTTTTCCTCGTCAATATACCTAGTGAAATATAATACTTCATTATTTGCCACATGACAGTACATGGGTTAGTCCATGTAATAGAGGACCAATAAGCATCTCAATGATATATTTCAACTTAACATGAGTAGAGGAAATACCTAAAATTACTAAGGGCAAGAGATCTCTAATTGGTGGTGTTTCCTACGTCCTCTCACATGGCACTGTGAGATAACGCCTCTGCCCCCTGGATAGATATCCAAGCATGCTCACCCATTGAAGAGCATAGGAAATACCACCCACCAAGTAGAAGACCCTATTCAAAAACCTCATTTAAAAAAAAAATTTAAATTTTACCTTCTAGTAATTAAAGCATTGCAATAAAAGCTATTAAAACAATCTATCCAACAAGATAAACATGCTATGACCACTTGGCACATTCTAATCTTTGAAATAAGTAGGTATGACTTTATAGAGAATTAGTTGTGGAAAAAGAAACCATATTGTTTGTAAAAATATCCATAGGATATATAAGTAACAAGTACCTTTCTTTATAGACCTTTTTTTTTTCAAAAAATGGAAAGTGAACATTCGGTTCCAAAAGATCAAATATAAATATTTAAGAAAAAAGTTGATTACTTGGATTCTTTCCATCCACTAGCATAAATTAGGGAACTTATTCAGGGAGATCATCAGCTTTGAGCAAGACAATCCAATAGTTAAGTTGGACTGGGAATGAGCACATAGGTCAAGTAGTCTCATGTGGGACTAGTTACATTGAACTACCTAGGCTGCCTAATAACAAAGCAAATAGGGGGCCTAGGAAAGTCTTTTTTGCATATAAAAGTCTAGTAGATTAGATCATATTTCTTCGTTCTATTTTTAGGTATAATATTTATTTATTGAGAAAATCTTTTTGTAATCAAGGTTGGTTACAATAAGATTGTAACTTTTACCCTTTTAGTGTAATACTCTTTTTGTTTTCTTCGATAAGGATAAGTCCTATCATTTTTCACATAAATTTTGTATTAATTACTACATTAAATAACTTTCAATTTTTTGAAAACCTTTTTATACCCCTACATTAAATGTTGCATTAAATTATTTTTGGGAATAAGACAAGGGGCAATTAAAAGAAAAGAGAAAGAGATCGCTGCTTGGGCCTCTAATTCCTGCACGCATATTGGTCAATGGGAGTGCTCGCATAAGCATCGACTTGGGCTGGATTTCTATCTTTCCATGGGGCAGCGTAGTACTTTCACACGCTTCTATGTCTCGGCATAAGAGCCACGTGAGTCACGCGAACAAGTAGCATTCTTTTTCCCAAAAGAAAGTTACAATTTCTTGGTTCACCACTTTGGTGACAACAAGGTGTTCCTTTAACCCTTTATTTATGGGCGAACGCTACCTAGTTGCGTGGCCCTACACCAGTGCGGGGCCAATGGGAGCATGCATGCTAGCATAGAGCCTCAATGGACCCCACAACTCATGAATGGTGGGAGATCAACTCTGATGGTTAAATGTCAATGGAGAGTGTCTGGATTCTGAGGGGGGTAGAATTTCCACCTTTCCATGGGGGTGGGCGATCATTTTGCACCTAAATGCCCCCCCCCCCCCGTGTTTAGGTGCAAAGGCCATAGCATTCTTTTCCCCTTTATTTAATTTTTTTTGGTCCCAACAACTTAAACCCTTTACACCCTTAAACCCCGCAACACAAACCCCAAGCCAAAACATGGTGACAATAGGCCATCATCTTTACCAGCTGGTTTAGTTGGCACCTTTTAGGTACAACAATATTTCGATTGAATTGATTGTTCTCAAGGATACTAATGGTGTTAGCATGTGGAAATATTTGAAATAAATTAACTTTTTAGTCATTGCATATGGACGTAAATAGGCATATACTTGGGAAATATTTGTATAAAAACCGTAGTTTAAATGAAACTTAAATTTGATAATTTGCCTTATCAGGACACTCAAAGTCTCTGTTCACTGATTAAACCTTAGATTGAATAACCCACTTCTTTGGCATAGTTTATATTTATATTTATGACCTATTTATGAATAATCAATTATGATAATAGATTATGAGTTGTAAACAATAATGGTTTGATTACTACTAGACATAATAGATTATATGAAAGTAGGTTTGGTATGCTTAATTGAATAATATATTATGTATTATATTATCTTTTAACTCCCACTTAAGTAGAAATTCTGCACATGTTCATTAATGGTACCCACATAAACAAATATTAATAATTTGTGATGATAAATCATAAACAACTTTCGAGCTATTTATGAATTTATGCTTATATTGATTTATTTTAATGAGAAATAGGGATCATAAATCATATCAAACACATCTATTTATGTTTGTGTCAAATAAACAGAAGACAAAAGATTTTGTACACGTCTGTGCATGGTGCACGACGATGTCATCAACTATGGGATGGAGATTTAAAACCATGAAATGTACACGGCCATGCCCATCCAATGGTGGAAAGCACAATCGTGTACCATACATGGCCGTGTACAATCCGCCTGAACATAAATTTAAACTATACAATGAGAGCCTAAATAGGTGGAAATTTTGACACATACATAGCCCTCCCCATAATGGAACTTGGCCCATTATGAGCTTTTGTTCCAGCAAGCTAGGCCCAAGATTTGTTTTGTAGCAAATTAGGCCTTTTATTAAGTTCAATAGCTAAAAGAGCCTGAGTGAAGCATGTTGGGCTTCTTCTCTAGTTGAAATTTTCAGCTCATTTACCTATATTATATAACATTCTAATATATTCTAGATTATGTTTCCTTGTGCTGAATTAAGCATCAATATTGTTGGGGGTTTCCAAACGAATAATAGAGTGTGGGCTTTATTGTATGGATCTTGTGGGCCAGAATCAGCAAAATGATACTTATTTCAAGTGCTTTTAGCTTTGGGCTTTAATCAAGTTAATATGTTTGATGGGTTTTAAGGGGAGCCCAAGCCCGGAAAAATCAGGATTTTTCTTAAGCCTGAATCAGCATATATTGTTGGGCCTATTTCATATTAGCATTCATGCATGTCCATTTAGATGGTGGGGAGGAGTAAAGACCTAAAAAAATGGAAGCTAAGCAAGAAACCACAGCAGAAGGGTTCAGTAGGTGTAGAAGTGATATATTGAAGCCCATATTAACAATTAGAAAAAGCAATGGTGACCCTTCACATCCTGCAGCCAATGAGAACCAATGTAACTAAATAGTTCCTTTTTTCAGTAAGACAGTGCCACAGCTGAAGGTGATCACAACTCTACTGTGAAATTGAACAACATTAACATGATATAATTACATTGGGACTTCAGATTACCAATAAAAAGGGCGTACCCAGTGCACAAGGCTCCCGCCACTGCAGGGTCTGGGGAGAGTCATAATGTACGCTATCTTACCCCTGCTTTCGCAGAGAGGCTGTTTTCAGATTCGAACCCGTGACCACTTGGTCACAATGGAACAATCTTTACCGTTACACCAAGGCCTGCCCCAGGGCCATGTGCAGATTACCATCCATCTACAAACAAATATCTACACACTTCAGAGCCATGAGAGGGTTAACATCCACCAGTTAATGTGTCTTCCACTCATAGCAATATTCCTCAGTGGTTGGTGGTATCTCCTTTTCATCATAGAAGGATCTATAAGAGTTGCAAGCTAATAGGCCACTGCTATGTTGCAGTTTTTAAGACAGTAGCTACCTCCTAACAGTTGGTAGTCCTTTTTTCGTTTTTCAGAAGTCATCATTTTCTAATTCAGAGCCAGTGGCAAAGGCTTAACTGTCATTTTTCTCAAAATAAAATTTAATTGTCATTCTCTAAAGAGAGCTTCAAAATTTGTTAAATCTCAGCTAGATCCTCTTCAGATTTGAGATCTAAACAATGAACACATATTGGGCTGACAGTTACATCAAATTAACTTACTGTTGAAGGCAAAGTGAAGTTAAATTTACCTTCACAGGTAGCAGTTTTGCATCTATCCAAATGAATTTTCAAGTTTCACAATCACATTTTGATACTTCATGAAGGAACATCTGGTATTTTATTTTTAGAAAGCATAAGAGGGTCTGAAAGGGAATTTTTATCCTCTCCTGTTCCAGCATGGTGCTGTAACGCATCGTGCGGCGCTGCAGATGTCATGTGGCACAGCGGACCCCACATGGTGCACATGACCTTTGCATCCGCCGCACGATGCATTACAGCACCGTGCTGTAACAGGAGAGGATAACGATTCGTCTGAAGGGTGTTGTAGAAGCACCATTCCCACAGAAGAGAAGTTGGAAGAAAATTTCAAGACAGGAAAGAAGTTGGGATTCCAACAGCTAAGAAAAGGCCACATGGGTGAGTTTCATTTCCTCATCAGTTTTCCCCTATTATGGCTAGGAGAATATGCTTCAGAGACCAATGCAATAAATGGATCTTTGGGGAAATTTTGACGACAAACTCAGCCTTATCCCAACTTAATGGGGTCGGCTACATGGATCCAACAAAACACAGTAGGGAAAACTAAGGTCTAAACTTGGGGTGCAAGTTTGGCCCTATCGGCTTGAACCTGCCCTGGCCCGCCCTGAGCCCGACAGGGCTTGGGCTGAGATATTTGGCCCTTAGGGCGGGTCAGGGCTGAAAATTTCTGGCCCTGAGTCAGGGTCGGGTCGGGCTAGGGTTGAGGCCTCGGGCTAAGCTTGGCCCTGCCCGGCCTGACTTTGTTTTAAGTTATACTATAAAATATATATTGATATAATATATATATTATAAACTTTAAACGTCACCCACATGTTATATAATATATTATATATGAAGATAATAAGTGATATAATACATTTTATTACAGTGTTATTTTACGTAAAATTGATAATTTTCTCCTCGACCTATTTCAGCCCATATATTTCCTTCCCTTCCCCATGATCAGGGCTAATCAGGGTCAGCCCGGCCCAACCCTGAGAGTGGGTCAGGGTTGGATTTTTCTGGCTCTGAGTCAGGGTCGGATCGGGCCTGGGCCCAGCTAAGGGGACTTAGGGTTGGACTAGGGTTCTATAAAGCCTGGCCCAACCCAACCCTATTGCAGCCCTAGGCTAAACAGAAATAGGGAGATAAAGAGATGGGAAAAGAGAGATGGGACGGGGAATGAAAATCGGGAATTGACGGATGAAAGATGGAAAATAACAGCAAAATACAATTTTGATGTTCATGGCATTAATTTTGTCAGTAGAAGCTGATTGGAGAAGCAAACTCATTTCTTCTGTCTCATGAAGACAAATAGTTTTGTTGTTGTTGTTGTTGTTGTTGAAGTCATTATCTCTCTGTCTTAATGCTTTAGTAACCTTCTACCCAAAAAATAAAAATTGCTTTAGTGACCCAATCAATACACATAATAATGAGTTATTAATTCATCAATAAAGACATAACTACCCTTTTAAGTAGAATTTGAAGGAAGTTCCCTGCTTCTTACAGTTTCATGAGAGAAATGAACAAGGAATAAAGATATGCTAAAGGTGACATTCATCAAGATCATCTCAATTCTAATCTTCATCTGTGTTAAGGATGAATAGGGGAGGGGGTGTTTTTTACTGCTATTAATCTGGGTTATTTTGACATTTGAGAATAAAGAATTAATGTATGAAAATTTTGCATTTGATATTTTCTTTCCTTCAACCTTTTTAATTGTTGAACATACAGAACAAGCAATCAGAAATCAAAATGTTTGAACATGCTGGATATGCCTTGGTTGGAAATAACGATTTGATTGAGTTTGATTTATGTATACCATTTGAAAGCATAGTTATCAAGGTGGGAAGGCGACCGTGGCGTTTTAGAGGGTGAAAAAACCCAAGGCGACACCGCCATGGGGCCCAAGGCGTCCAAGGCGACCAAGGAGTCTGAATGCCATGGTGACGCCTTGATAACTATGTGTAGGTCTCTTTCTCAAAAAAGTGTTGCAGAAGGCATAAGAACAGTGCTTGATTGATAAAACAAACACAATAAGCTTTGTCAGAGATTTCATTCTGAAACTACATAAGCATGTTAGCTAAAAAAAACTTAGAAAGATAAAAATGATGCAAAATCACTAAAGGTAATTACTTGGAAAGCAGATCCATAAGAATTCACAACAAATAGATCTAAAGAACCTCCCTACAAGGAATGTATGACCATTACTTGTGATTCTAAGATACAAGTAGATAAAAGAAGCAATGAGTTTTAACAAGAAAGCAAAAAATAAAATTAGCATGAGATTGAAACAGCTTCTCTGGAAACAGGGGTAAGACTGCGTACATTTGACCTTCTCCAGACCCTGTTAAATGCGGGAACCTTGTGCACTGGGTACGTCTTTTTTTTAGATGGAAAACAATAACTTCGTTGGTGATAAATCTCCAGTATACAAACCTTTAATTGTCTAGGAGTATTCAAGGAAATAATTTCCTACAAGTGACAAAATGTAGAAGTCACTACAAGAAAGTTAATTATTGAAAGAGTTAAGTATGAGAAAATTTTCAAATCCTTTCAAAATGTATCAAACTTCAACACTGTATCAGCAACTTGAAACAAAAATGATATAACCTTCAGAAGCATCCAAAAGATACCAGCTTCTTTCAGTGAAAGACCACCACCAAATCCACTATATATATATATATACATATATACATATGTATAGCATGTATAGTAGTAAAGTATCATGTAATAGTAAAGCAATAAATCTAGTCCTAACCTAGGTTGCTTGGTTGGAAAGCAGGTAAAGCTTGTATGCAATATGTACAACGAATGTATGCAAGTATACATGTAAATAATGTAAAAGAGATATAGATGGGGGAACATATATATATACATAGAAGAGACTAAACCAAGGGATAAGGTTGCCCGGCTGCCTACGTACCCTCATTAGGGATAAGGTCAAACGTAGTTCCACATGCATGAGAGGAATGAGATTCTGGGGATGAGGATCATGATAGAGTTGTGTGTATGTGTGCATGATTATGTATGTATATAATGATGGATTGGATGATGTATGCATGATGATGACCGAACCTGAACATAACTTGGTCAGGTTGCCTACGTACCCTGTATAGGGATCAAGTCCACCATAGTTATCAATGATGACTAGGAGAATTCTCAGAGTTTTGACCACCTCAGGGGTCTACAACTGGATTTTAAAAGGCGGGGTTTCAACACACTAATTGGGTGTTCATTGGACCCCTTACCGAAAAATCTGGCATCGGTGATAAAACTATATTATATAGTCATAATTGTTATAGTACACGAGGGGATGCAAGGCTCAAGGATAACTGATGTGGAACAATTCCCCCAATACTCTCCCTCACATGTAGGTAGGACAGAATTCCGTACACTCGCATGGATAGAAAGGGTAAAGAGTGGAAGGAAGCAGGGTCAGGATCTGCTTTAATATCATGTAAATAGTCAATTCAAAAGCTCGAACTATTAACTGAAGGGACTCAAAGGTATATAAAGGGGCGGAAGGCCTCAAGGGTAACCAAGTGTGTGCCTCGGCCACACCGTCTGGGTGCAGCGCACCGCCCTTCTTCCACCTGCATGGCATCAGTCTGTTGCCCACCAGCCGATTGGAATGACCATGAATGCAATTTAATTTTCAATTTTCTTTTAACTAGTTTTTCCTTCTTTTAATCAGTAAAATAGTAAAAAAAAAATCAATGAAAAGTATCACCTTGGTTCACTTCATTCCAACGGAAGGAGCGATCCTCATGTTGGTGGTGGAGCTTCTGAAGTTCCTTCTCCAAGGAAGAGGGCAACCCCTTATAATGGTTTCAACCGATCCTCATTGAGTTGATGGAAGTTTGATCTCTCTCTCTCTTACGCAATTGGAATCAATCCAAATCACCAATATTTGAATCCCTATCTGACAAACTTCAACCCTTATAAGGCTTATTTGAATCCATTAAAAGGGGTTGCCCTCTGCATCGGAGTCTTGGATCTTCTCCTTCAATGGTGAAACTGTGCCAATCTGATCTATGGAAAACGGGAATCTGACCGACCACCTATCAGGGTTATAAAGAACAGATGAAGTTGTTAATAAATAGATAGAGATAATCGATAGAAAGAAAGGTCAACTTGACGACCTGTCTTTTCACCACTATCATTCCGGTGGTTCCGGAACAGATTCCGTAATAAAACTGCGTCAAATGGAAGCTGAGTCAACAAGCCGTTTCTAATTTAACCGCTCAAGGGCTCAAGGCCTAAAATTCCAAAGAAAAACAAAAAAAAAAAAAACAAAAAGGAACTGATGTGATAGAATCAAGCTGAAGAAGACTTAAAAAAAAAAAAATTTCTCTAATAGGAACCTCTGGATTGGAATCTCCAACTGATGATTTTCATTATCAATTCTATCTCATGTGTCTTTCTATCGAATGGTGGAGAATTGTCCGATACAATAGTGGCTTTTTGTTTTGAATTATTGCTTCAAGTATGGTAATGCTAGATAGTTAAACACCAGAACCTCAATGTCATGCTTGGAAAATTCATAATTTAATCAATTCAAGTAAAACCTATGTCTCCATACCATTTTCTTTGCTGCTTACGCATTTCTCGTCATGTTATTTACATGGAGCATATTTTTTATTACACTCATATTATTCATTCTCCTATTTCATCAGGAACCTTTCTTCCTCTTCTTCCGCTCCTCTTCATGTATACCAACGCTGACAACAACAGACGACTCCAGCTGCAATTCCCCCCCCCCCCCAACCCCCTGCGCCGCCCTTACCTCCGGTTCCTGGCTATGTTCCTATGTCATATTTCTTATTTCCAAGAGGTTGAGGATTCTGAACTTCAGGCTTTAAGGGAAAATGACACTTGGGATCATCGAAAACTCGTCTCGACTCGGTGTGTCGACCAGGTCGAGATGATCGAGATCTCGACGAGATTGTGCAATTTTTTTTTTTGGGTTTCGGTATGATGTTTTGGTGGACAAATGACCCCAGTTGGCTCCAAAATTTTAAGGGAAGCTTGTTTTAAGCTTAATAAACATATTTAAATCTTTAAATTATAAAAATAAAAAAAAAAAACACTCAATTTGGGGTTTTAGATTCGCACCTTTGGTTGGCAGTAAACGTCGAACCCTTAATGTAAAATTGTCTATTCTACACATTGTTTGAGTACTATGAGACATAGTTGGCAAGTAAAACAAATAAATTATGCAATAATGAATGAAGATACATAGTATTGAATAAGTATTTGAAAAATAGTTAAAGACTTAAAGTTTCTACTACAAACTCTTCCTCGTGAAATGTTCACAATGCATATTACATAGACACCCAACAGTGAACAATACATTAGTCATAGACACCCTACTTCACTAGTCTTCCATGTCCCAACTCCCAACAATACAATCGATCTCTTTGTAGCGATGTGGCAACCCCTAGTAGTGAATCCCAATTGTATTGAGTGATGATGTGGCCAAAAAGTCATGAAACAAGGTTCTCCCCCTTCTCTGTCGAGTTACTTCGAAATTTCAAAGTGTGCTCTCGAGTTGGTGCTTTTTTATAATGTGGAATGTAGCAATTTTTTGAAATTTCAGCGAGACAATACAAAGTACTGAAATCTAGCTCGCCGAAATTTCGATCGAGATATTTGAGTTTGTGCATATTCTGTGTCTTGTATGTAAACTCATCTCGAGAAGCTCGAGATTCTCGAGTTTTTCGAGATCTCAGCGAGTTTTAGAACTATGCTTGGGATCTTATGTGTACTCCTCCAAATACTCCGGTCATTGGGTATCATTGGGTATATTCTGTGAAGCTGAAGTCTGATGGTTCTATTGATTGGTATAAATGTCTCTAGCTTGAGCGCTCATGGAGATAAACAAGAAATGGTATTGGCTACTCTAAGACTTTTGTTGTTCGCCAATAGCCTATTTTTCAAATGGACGGTAAGAATGCTTTTCTCCATGGTCATTTGATTAAATGGTTTATATGTGATCCCTCCTAGGATCTCTTATGATTGCTCTATGGTGAGTAGATTGAAGAAATCTCTATATGGTTTGAAACAAGCTACTAGGGCTTAGTTTGAACATTTTTGGGAGGTGATTCTTCATGCTGGTTTTACTTAGAGTTACCATGATAGTACATGGGTTAGTCCATGTGATAGAGGACCAATAAGCATCTCAATTGTACATTTCAACTTAAAATGAGTAGATGAAGTACCTAAACTTACTAAGGGCAAGAGATCTCTAATTGGTGGTATTTCCTACGTCCTCTCACAGGGCACTGTGAGACGATGCCTTTGCCCCCTGGGTAGATACCCAAGCGTGCTCACCCATTGAAGAGCGTAGAAAACACCACCAAGTAGAAGACCCTATTCAAAAACCTCATTTTAAAAAAATTATATTAAATTTTACCTTCTAGTAATTAAAGCATGGCAATAAAAGCTATTAAAACAATCTATCCAAACATGCTACGACTACTTGGCACATTCTAATCTTCGAAATAAGTAGGTATGACTTTTCAGTCTTTATCAAAAAAAAAAGGTATGACTTTATAGAGAATTAGTTGTGGAAAAAGAAACCATGTTGTTTGTAAAAATATCTATAGGATATATAAGTAACAAGAACCTTACTTTATAGAATTTTTTTTTCAAAAAATGGAAAGTGAACATTCGGTTCCAAAAGATCAAATATAAATATTTAAGAAAAAAGTTCATTACTTGGATTCTTTCCATCCACTTGCATAAATTAGGGAACTTATTCAGGGAGATCATCAGCTTTGAGCAAGACAGTCCAATAGTTAAGTTAGACTGGGAATGAGCACATAGGTCAAGTAGTCTCATGTGGGACTAGTTACATTGAACTACCTAGGCTGCCAATTAACAAAGCAAATAGGGGGCCTAGGAAAGGCGTGTTTTTGCATATAAAAGTCTAGTAGATTAGATCATATTTTTTATATTTCTAGGTACAACATTTATTTATTGAGAAATCTTTTTGTCATCAAGATTGGTTACAACAAGATTGTAACAAGCAAGTCTAGAAGAAGAGTAAGAGCTCCAAGGCTCCACACTCCTAAACCAAAACTCTTCTATCGAAAGAGTTGAATTGATTTCCCATTTTTCGAGAGATGTGCTACATCCAGGATTCCTTCCTATGAAACTAAGCCAGCTGTCATTTTTCTTTATCCTTCCAACCTTGATCCCTCGTTCCTAGCGCTCCCGTCCCTTTCTATTCTCTTACCTGGAAAGGGTTTGGTATTAAGGGTCTTGTGATAGTATTCTTTTAGGGTTCCTCTCAGATTTCCCATTTTCGTCCAACTTTTTCCTGTCTTGCTCATTG
Organism: Telopea speciosissima; assembly: GCF_018873765.1. Lineage (NCBI taxonomy): Eukaryota > Viridiplantae > Streptophyta > Magnoliopsida > Proteales > Proteaceae > Telopea > Telopea speciosissima. The sequence goes on along the minus strand of NC_057925.1, from coordinate 13,999,392 downwards.
TGTTTGGTCTCGTTTGTCTCCTCTAATGGTGGGCTTTTGCTCTCGCTTTTTCTCTGATCTGTTTACTTTACTTTGGTCCCCTTTGTGGCAATGTACTAGTTCTCTTTGGATTGTTTGGTGTTTTCGTGCTCACTGCTCTGAGCGTCCCCCTGTCTCTCTTTGGGTTCTTGGTGTCCCCTTTTGGAGACGTGCTCTTCCCCTTCTGTTACACCTTTACAGTTTTTTCTCTCCCCACCCTCTAACCCTAACTCTATTTTTTCTTTTTCCTCCCTCAGTTTACTGCAATCATGTCTTTTCGGAACTCCAGTTCTCGGCATGGTGCTTGTGCCAAACGCTGTCCTGGGAACAATTTTCCCTTTACTGAGGAGCGATCACAAAGTTTTTCCCTCTGGCTCTCTCGGCCCAAGGAGGCTCTTTTAAAGAACTTCTCTCGTGACGAGCTCTCGGATCGATCGTTTCATGGATATGCCATCGGCATCCCTAAACCGCCTAAGGATGTCTTCTGCCAGTTTCTAGGTCATCTCTAGGAACCGTTTGGTGCTTTATCAATTAAATGCTTTGATAAGGGTAGTTTCTCTGTGGTTTGCTACCGTCCTTCTCAGCGGACTGACTTGATGAACCATGCACCTTGGTGGTTCAAATATTGTTTGCTTCATTTGGTTAAGCACTCAGTGGATGATCCTTATTACGTTTTTGAAAGAGATATTGTGCCTCTTTGGGTTCAAATTCATAATATACCTCAGAGCTGCCTTAATCTTGGATCTCTACAAAGTTCTCTTGGAGATGTGGGTTGACCGATGGAGTTTATGCTAAATCCCATGGAGTTAGGGCTTCTTTTGAATACGGCACACATCAGGCTGGTTATTGACAAGTGGAAGCCCCTCATTCTGTCCACCAATGTTGAAGATTCTTTGGGATGATCTTTCCCGGTCCAAATCAGCTATGAGTTGAAGTTTATCTGCCTTTATTGTGGCCGTATTTATCATGATATATCTCACTGTCCGTATATTAGAGGGAACCCGGTTCCTCCCTTACCACCTTTGGGCTTCTTCAATAATGCTTTGTCTCCACCTCTGATGATCAACAGTGTGTCTGGCTTGATCCGTGCAATGGATCCTACTGCTATTGCTTCCCTATCTTCTTCGGATATGGACATCTCCACCAATATTGTACCTTCTGCCCCTGCCAAGGCATTTAAACAACCAGTTGTTATGCCTGGGAATACTACTGCCACTTTGTCAGCTCGTCCACTTCAGGTTGTTGCTAGTCCGTCGACGTTTAACTCTGCCTTTCTACCACCACTCGAGACTACCTTCTCTGCACCACTGCCATCAATTTTCTCTCTGGCAGAAGATTTGAAATGGAACACCCTGGATCCGCCTACTTCTATGGTCTATCATGGTTCTTTCATGGCGTCTTCCTCTGTCCAATATTTTGCCTCCAGTAGCGGCAATATCTCTTCAGTGGGCCTGAATTTTTCAGGAACTAGTGTATCCTCCCAAATGTTTACTGCCAATAATTTCACTCCTGGCATTTTCATGAGTTCCAACTGCACTGTTCTGGCATCCAAAAAACGAAAACTGGCACAGGCAAACTGGAGTAGTCCGATTCTCTCTGAATTTACTACCATCAAGAATTCTCTATCACAGTCTCTTCTCTCATCCTCTGACCCACGTGCTCTGATCACTCTTCTTAAAGATTGGCTCCTAGAATTATCTCACCCGGTCTCTGATGAAGTTGATCTGCATACTGGTTACACTGTCACAGACCCTGACATACCGAATCCAATCTAGGTAAGTACCCCTTCCTCTTATAACTCTGATTTTGTCTATTTTTTCTGTGTTTACTTTATGATTCTGATTTCTCTTGCACTTTACTGGTACCTTTTGGATTATAAAGCTAGAAATCATGGTTTTTACCCTTGAAGGTGGTCTCTGTTTTTCTCTATTCTTGGCTTTGTTTTTTCTTTTGTGTTTTCCCTTTTCTTTTGTAATTTGCCCCCTTTATTTCATGAATTTTCTGTCCTGAAATGTGAGGGGGATTAACAACCCCTTTACCAAACGTTGCATATCTTTCCACGTTAAAAAATGCAAGTTTGATATGATTTTCTTGTGTGAAACTAAATGCCTGGATCATCAGTCCCTGAAATTTAATCTCTTAAAAAATAATTTTAATATCCTGCTGTTCCAAAACAGCTTGGGGTCTAAGGGGTTGAAGGGGGGTTTCTGGATCCTCTCTTCTTTCTCTTTAAACTCGGCCATCATTTGTTCCTTTCTTTGTGGTTATTAAAGTTGTGGATGCTCTGGATAACATGTTTTTGGTCCCCCTGAAAGCCCCTGACCGTATTCCAATATGGACTGAACTGTGTTCTTTTCTATCCTCTGTCACTTATGGGTATGTCATCTTGGGAGATTTTAACGAAATCATATCTGCTCTAGATAAAGTGGGGGGTACACCCTTCTCACCACATCCATCATCCAACTCTCTTCTTAACCTGATTGATGACATTTGCCTTGTAAATGTTGTACCATTTAGTTCTGCTTTACTTGGACCAATAAACAAAAACCCCCAAAACTAATCAAAGAATGCCTAGATCGCTGCCTTGCATCCCCCATTTGGTTAAACCTTTTTCCTACCTCCGTGCTAACTAAATTACCTTCTGCTGGCTCTGATCATAATCCTATCCTATTAACCACCAACCCACCCAAAAAATCTTTTAAAAGACAGTTCCATTACCAGGAGGCTTGGCTCCACCATCCTGAGTTCTTCTAGTTCTGTTCTTCAAAATGGAAACTCCTGCATAATGACAGCCTTCAATCTAAGTTATGCTCCATGGGTAGGGTTCTCAGGTGATGGAATAAGAATGTGTTTGGGAATCTGGAGAACCTCAAAACAAAATATTTCGAATAGTTTGGTGCGAAGGAAAATGAACTAGATGAGGAATCCAACCCCCCACTCCTTTGATGACCTCCAATGTATTGCTTCCAGAATCAAATGGATCTCCGCTGCTGAAGAGATGTTCTGGTTCCAAAAATTCAGACACTCTTTCATCCATGACGAAAATAGGAACACCAAATTTTACCATTCCATCTCCAAAACCAACATTAGAAAGAGGACCATTCCTTTCATCCTTAATGATCGATGAGGGACAAAAAATTGTTGACCCTAGGGGTATTGCTAGCATTTTTCCTCACATCTAGGAAGTATTTTCGTACCTCTGATCTCCTCAATACCTCCTTTATTGAATGTCTTTTCCCCAGAGTTATTTCTGTATCTGACTCTGATGCTGTTTGTACCACCCCTTCCTTCTTGGAAGTTAAAAAGGTAGTCTTCTCCGGCCATTGGAATCTATAAAGCCCCTGGACTTGATGGCTTTCAAGCGTGCTTCTACCATAAATTCTGGGATGTGATTCATGAAGACATCACTTGGTTTGTATTCTCATTCTTTTCAACCACCTACCTACCTCCAGGTTGCAACCACACTCTTTTCTGCATGATTCCCAAAAAAGACAATGTCTCCACTGCATCTAATTTCAGACCTATTAGCCTATGCAATGTCTCCTACAAAACTATAGCTAAAATCCTTGCAAACAGGTTAAGACCCTTGCTTCCATCTTTCATTTTCCCCTTCCAAATAGCTTTTATTCTTGGGAGACAAATTACTGATAACATTACAATAGCACAAGAGGTCTTCCATTACCTAAACCATATAAAAGAGAAGAGTGGTTTTGCTACAATTAAACTAGACATGTCCAAGGCTTATGACAAAGTAGAATGGATACTCCTTGGCAAACTCTTCTCTTTTTTGGGTTTTAATGAGCACTGGTTAAGCCTTGTCAACTCCCTCATTTCCACTACTTCTTTCTCTTTTAAAATCGAGGGCAGCACCTTTGACTTCTTAAAGCCCTCCCATGGTCGGAGACAAAGTTGTCCCTTAAGCCTTTACCTGTTCCTCCTGACCATGGAAGTTCTCTCTCGATTGTTGACATCCTACAGAGAGTTAAACCTTTTCAAGGGCGTTAAGGTTGTCAGGAATGCCCCTAAAATTTCACACCTCCTTTTTGTTGATGACACCTTCATTTTCTGCAGAGCCTATGAGGAAGACTTCTTAACTATCAAAGCAATTCTTGACTTATTTTCAGACATCATAGGACAAGAAGTGAACTTCACTAAGAGTGAAGTCTTTTTTAGCAAAAATGTTACACTTCCATTAAAAAAACAACTCTGTGATGTCTTGCAGATTAAGGAAATGTCCCCCACCTCCCTCTATCTAGGTACCAAACTCTGTCACTCCAGATCTAAACACAAAGACCTCAGATATGTTGACAGAGTGAGATCCAAACTCTCAACCTGGAAGGCCAACTACCTCTCTTTTGCTGGACAGGAAATTCTTATTCAATCTGTGGCCTCCACACCATCCTACCTTATGTCATGCTTCCTGTTTCCCAAGAAAAACTTGTTTGGAACTGGATTCTATTTATAACCAGTTTTGGCACAATGACCCAAGTGATAGGAAAAAACTTCATCTAATTGGCTGAGATAAAATATGTCAACTCAGGTCTCATGGAGGCCTTGGCCTCAGAAAATCTGAGAACCATAATGAAGCCTTAAATCTTAAGTTGGGATGGAGGCTGCTGTCTGAACCATCTTCCATCTGGGCACGAGTGCTCAAGGCAAAATACTTCCCACACCTTTCCATTTTCCACCCTAAAACTGGATCCAAGAAGGGATTGTGGACTTGGAATAGCATTGCCAAAACTCTCCCAGTCCTCAAGCATATGGTCTCAAAACAAATTAGGAATGGTAAGATAATTTCTTGCTGGTATGATGCTTGGATACCAGGAGACAAAGATAACCACTTACCACAAATCCTCTCACACAATTCCAATTTAAATTTTGTTCATGAATTTATGCTTGACACAAATTGGAATAGGCCTCTTTTACATTCTTGCTTTGCTTTTCCTTCTATTACAAATATTCTCCGCATTAATATTTCCAATCTTGATGATCTGTGGGCATGCTCTGTTTCAAGAAATGGGAAATTCTCTACTAAATTGGCTACAAAATAAATAACAATAGCTATCTTGCCTAATCCCATGGTTAGCCAATGGTGGAGATTTTTTTGGAAACTCAACTTACATCCTCGATTTAAAATCTTCTTTTGGCGTATCTTAAATGCAGGACTTTCTATCAAAGAGTCTCTGTTGAAATAGATACCCGTTGAGCCTTTATGTGTTTTCTGTGGCTCTAACAACGAATCACTTTGACATCTTTTTCTATCTTGTGATTGGACTAAGTGAATCTGGGCTTCTGATCCACTTGGATTAAGAACCGAGCACATTACTGCTCTGTCTCTCACCTATCTGTGTGCGTCTCTCACTCTGTGTTAGTTTTTCTCAGTTCTTATAATAACATATTATTATATCTGGTTTGTAAGAAAAAAAATTATCATGTGTGATTTTAAGGCTGACCCATTACTGGTCATCCATAATGTGCTTCGATGGATTTCTGATATACAATTAACTCCACCGTCATCCGATTCACTGATACTATCAACACAACGCATTCCTTTTCCACCCCTTACTTCCATATTAGCTAACATCAACATGGAATTACCTGGTTTACTGGTCGTAAGAGTTTTTTATCCCAAACTTAGAATAGCCAGATAAACATTTTTCCTTTTGATTAATGGACAAAGAATTATAGCAGATGCAAGTCGGCTAACATCTCCGGATGAAATGGAAGCAGAGTTGTGGGTATCATCCAAGGGTGGAAGAGAGCAACCGCAGAACATATCATCTTAAAAGAGATATGGTAGCAACAAAACACTTTTTGACTTATTTAGCACTAGGTCTCTAACCCCAGTCCCCTGGAACGTTATAACTGGTTTTTTGGAGTTTGCTGAACTAACTAGGAACTTTAGTAATATAACGTTTAAGTGGTGTGACACTTATTTGTACAAACATATGTATCCTTTCTAGTCTTGTTTAATATATGCCCTCTTTCATAAAAATAAAAAAAAGATTGTAACATTTGCCCTTTTAGTACAAGTTTATAATACCTTTTTTTTTTTTCTCAGTAAGGATAAATCCTATAATTTTCACATAAAATTTGCATAAATTGATACATTAAATGACTTTCAATTTTTTGAAAACTTTTTTTACCCCTACATCTAATGTAGGGATAAAATTTGCATAAATTGATTGGTTTTGGGAATAAAACAAGGGGCAACTAAAAGAAAAGAGAAAGAGATCGCTGCTTGGCCTCTAAAGCCTGCATGCACACAAACATTGAATTTTCCCTATCAGGACACTCAAAGTCTCTGTTCATTGATTAAACCTTAGTATGAATAGCCCACTTGACTACTTGAGGCTCTCTTTGGCATAGTTTATATTTATATTTATGACCTATTTATGAATAATCAATTATGATAATAGGTTATGGGTTATAAACAATAATGGTGTGGTTACTACTAGACATAATAGATTATATAATGAAAACTAGGTTTGGAATGCTTAATTGAACAATATATTATGTATTATATTACCATTTTACCCCCCACTTAAGTAGCAATTCTGCACATGTTTATTAATGGTACCTGCATAAAACAAATACTAATAGTTCTGTGTTAATAAATCATAAACAACTCTCCAGTTATTTATGAATTTATGCATATATTGATTTGTTTGAATGAGAAATATGGGTCATAAATCATACTAGACACATCTATTATGTTTGTGTTAGATAAACATAAGACAAAAGGTTTTGTATACGTCTGTGCACGGTGCACGACTGTGTCATCAACTGTTGGATGGAGATTTAAAACCATGTAATGTACACGGCCATGCCCATCCAATGGTGGAAAGCACAATCATGTACCATACACGGCCGTGTACAAAAATCTGCCCCAAAACATAAATTTAAACTATACAAAGAGAGCCTAAATAGGTGCAGAATTTGGCACATACATAGCCCTCCCCATAATGGAACTTGGCCCATTATGAGCTTTTGTTCCAGCAAGCTAGGCCCAAGATTTGTTTTGTAGCATATTAGACCTTTTATTAAGTTCAATAGCTAAAAGAGCCTGAGTGAAGCATGTTGGGCTTCTTCTCTAGTTGAAATTTTCAGCTCATTTACCTATATTATATGACATTCTAATGTATTCTAGATTATGTTTCCTTGTGTTGAAAAAAGGATCAATATTGTTAGGTGTTTCCAAAGGAATTATAGAGCGTGGGCTTTATTGTATGGACCTTGTGGGCCAGAATCAGCAAAATGATACCTATTTCAAGTGCTTTTAGCTTTGGGCTTGAATCAAGTTAATATGTTTGATGGGTTTTAAGGGGAGCCCAAGCCCGGAAAAATCAGGATTTTTCTTAAGCCCGAATCAGCATATATTGTTGGGCCTATTTCATATTAGCATTCATGCATGTCCATTTAGATGGTGGAGAGGAGTAAAGACCTGCAAAAATGGAAGCTAAGCTAGAAACCACAGCAGAAGGGTTCAGGAGGTGTAGAAGTGATATATTGAAGCCCATAATAACAATTGGAAAAAGCAATGGTGACCCTTCACATCCTGCAGCCAATGAGAACCAATGTAACTAAATGATTTCTTTTTTTAGTAAGACAGTGCCACAGCTGAAGGTGATCACAACTCTAATGTGAAATTGAACAGAATTAACATGATATAATTACATTGGGACTTCAGATTACCCAAAAAAAAGAAAGGGCATACCCAGTGTACAAGGCTCCCGCCACTGTGGGGTTTGGGGAGGGTCATAATGTATGCAGTCTTACCCCTACTTTCGCAAAGAGGCTGTTTCTAGACTCGAACTCGTGACCACTTGGTCATTGTACAAGGCCTGCATGATAACAGGTGTAAATTGATTGGTACGGATAAAGGGTAAAAATGTTTTAAAAATCAATTTTTTGAAGATAATAGGTGTAAATCTATCTGATCTAGACCAATACGGGCCGATCCAGATCGATATCGGATCGGTAATGGTCGTGACCGATACCAATCCCGATATTGACTACTAAAACCCTGTTGGGGACCAATTCAGCTTTGGTCAGTGTACAAGGCCTGCATGATAACACTTCTAATTCTGGGCCATGTTTCTATTCTAGAAATAACTTTTTGTATTTCTATTATTTGGCCAAATTTCTTGACAAAAAAGTGTGTTTGGTAACGCATAGTAAATTCTATTTCTGGGTCAGAAAAAAAAATAAAAATGTGTTTATTATGCACAATAATTTCAATTTCTGGAACTTTGAAAAAATTTTAAAAATGACATTTAATACCCAAAAATTTGGTGGAGGAGGTGGTAGGATGGTGGAGGGGGTGGTGATGGAGGTGGTAGTGGTGGTGGCAATAGAGGCGATGGTGGAGTCTCACAGAGATGAGAGTTGTGGAGATAGGTCGAACACTGCCACCCCCTTATTTCTCTGTTTTATTTTTAGAATAGATAAGTTCCAAATTGGAGCTTCCTTTTTTTTTTTTTTTCTATTTCCCAGTTACTTTTGTCCCGATTCATTCCCAGGAACCAAAAAATGAACCAGTGTTAACAAACAGCTTTTTACTCTCTTTTTTTTTTCCAAGAACACAAAGCAAAGAAATAGAGAAACAATCCTATGTTAACTAGTAGTTGTGTTTTTCTGAATTTTGTTTCTTTTATTGTATTTTCAATAAGGGAAATTATCAATGCCACCCCCTGACGTTTGCCTATATAATAAAACACACCCACTAACTACCATAATATCAACCATTACCCATTTTTTTAACGGTGTTAATCTTTGAAATTCTTTTGACCAAAATACCCTTTACATTAAAACATAAAAAACCTAGATTGATCCACTGACTAAGAGAGAAATATTATCCAATCAGATTGTTCCAATGAACAAAATTTTCCCAATTTTTAAATTAAAATTGATTAAAAAAAATGCAACATCCACAAGTTACCCAGGGCGCATGTTAGTGGACATCACCATAAATACAAACACTGCAGCAAAGCTCATCAAAACATTTCTCACAAAGAAAACAGAAGGGTTTGTTTAAGATCGATATCGAAAAATTAGAATAAGAGAAGAAAAAATCTGCGTTTGGGAAGGGGTGCAATACTGCAATGGGTGATTGCTGTGATGAGCTAGGGAACCTAGGGAGATTCTAACCGTTATCCGAAATCTGATCCTTCTCTCTCTCTCACAGCCCTCTTAGACCACGCAAAGCAAACCTTCCACACCCAACCACATACCTCATCAACGCTATTGCGTGCTCAACCCCAAATCACCCACTGTAGCCAATGCCGCCATTGCCCATTGAAGACTTCGGAACCTACAAAAGAACAAAAGGGAAAATATCTCTGCCAGTAGAATAGATAGCATGTCTGGAATTCTTTATGGATTCTTAGATTTTGGTAGTTTGAGACTTCAACTTTCAACCACTACTTTCTCTTAATTTAATGAATAATTGTAGTGAATATGAATAATTCTAAATTTGATTTTTAGGCGATGGGGGAAATTTAACTTTTCTCCCGTTTCATCATTAACTGGAGGTAATAGAAATGAGACGATGATCATGGGTGACGTACGACCTATCTATCACCTCTGTTATTGCAAGAGGAGGAGGAAGAAGAGACGAATGGTGTTGCAGAAAGAAGAAGTAGAGACAGAAGGGTTTTGGTTCCTTTACTAACCTGAAACAGAGAACATCGTTGGAAAAGAAAAACAAAAAACCCATTTCAGTGGTGAAACAAGCAATAAGCAAAGAAGGGCAGATTTGGTCACCGGAGTATGTCTCTTTTCAGAAGATGGTAGGTTGTAGTGGATGTTCTCCATGGTTGTCGACTGAGTGTGAGGAAGAAGAAGGGTTTGTGGGTGTTCTAATTGAAGTGGTAGATTAGGTATTTTGCCACTAATAAAGGTAGAATTATCTTTTAAACTGCTGACATCACCACTTAACGACTCTTAACTAACGATAGGGGGTCTGTGTGGAATTAGTTTGGTAAAACAGGGGGTGGCACTAATATTATGGTAGTTAATGGGTGTGTTTTAAAATATAGGCAAACGTCAAGGGATGGCATTGATAATTTCCCTTTCAATAATCTAGAAGAATCAAATGACCAAAATGTCCTTTACTGCCCTTCACTGCTATTGAATAATAAGGCAGAATAAGCAACCATCACAGTTCATCCAATAAAAATTTAAAAAAAACCCCTTTAATCATGCCCAAATGATAAACCCGTATTGAGTAATAATTCTCCCCTCCTTTATAATCAAAAGATTCTATCAACTGTACCTATTCCGTGAAAAAAACGTTGTTAAGTGATGACATCATTCTTAATATATTCAATTAAATCCTAAAATGCCCTTATGTACATATGATATTTCAATATTACCCCTGAGCCGGGGAATAGCAGTCACAACAGCATCTTCTTCCCCATTTCTCATTCTTCTTCCATCTTCTTCGTTCAGTTTTCTTCCAAAAAAACAAAAAAACAGAGAGAGAGAGAGGTCGTCATCTCCGGCGAAGGTAATTGTTTCAGTGTTTGTTCGGTTCGGCTTCTCAAATAAATAGAATACAAGCTTTCATAAATCAAGACAATGACCGTCGCATTCTCCTAATAGCTTTGCAATCAGGGTCATAAGGCGACTAGGAACTATGATAGAACAAACTCATTGTGGTTCAAGATTCCAAAGAGCTTGAAAAAATGATGGCGGCCAATAGATTCTGATTCTGTGTTGGGGTTTGAAAAAATGGGAATAAAAGAAAAGAAATAGGAATCCGATGCTTATTGGGAGAGAAAATGGAAAAAGAAATCAGAGAGGTGATGGGATCAGCCAGAGTAGATTAATGGAGGATGGGTATGGTTATGGCTGGATTTCAGATTGGGATTTTGTTTAGGTAAGGATTTGGGTTAAGTTAGAAGTGGAAAGAAATGGAGAGGAGAATCGGTGATGGTGGGATGAGGGTTTTTGGAATGAAAATGAAAAAAAAAAAATGAAAAAGAATAGAAATGAAAGGAGAAATAGGGGTTAGTGGAGATGATGGCGATTTTGGCCAGAGATGGTTTTTGAGAGAGGATCGGTGATGGGGTTTCAGAAATTGAAGATGTATTTGGTCTTGGGATTAGATGGAGAAAATGTGTTGAGGGTTTTAATTAGATTAGTTTCAGAAATGGAAGGAGAAAAGGGAAGTGATGTTTTCGTTTAGTTTCCTTTGTAATAGCGTGGAATGATTTAGCATGATTAGACTGCCATGACTGTTTCTTCTTTCACTTTTTTGTTTTTCTGCAATTGTGCTATTAGGTGAGGGGTGGTTGGAGTGAAAGATCACTACCGAGTCTATGGGCACCAATGGAGTTTGGAGGGTTGAGCTGGGTTCTCACATTAGAAAACAGAGAAGATGAGAGATGACGGAGAAGGAAATGATTCGGTTGGTTCGGCCATGATGGAGAAGAAGAAGGGAAAAGAAGTATAAGGTTAGAGATGAAGGTATTATTGTTTTTTTTTTATTATATTTTTAACACGGTTAGTTAATATGGGTACGGTTGATAGAATCTTTTAATTTCAGGGAAGAGAATAATTATTGCTCAATACCCAAGGGTGGGACTTGTCATTCGACCATAATTGAGGGGAGGAGGCATAATTTACCCTAAAATTTTCATCTCTCCAATATATGACCTGCCAAACACCGTATAGACATGACTAGGGAAAAGGTCGAACCTTTTGTTTAATTTAGTTTTAAAAGCATACTTTATCATCATTTCATAAGTGAAATTTATATTTAAAAAAAGAAAAAAGGAAAAAAAAGAAGTCAAGATAGAAAGCTAAGATACTAGAGAAAATAAAAGAAAAATAGTAAAAAGAGGCTAAATTTTTTTTTTTTTAAAAAAATTCAAGATAAAAAGCTAAGACACTAAGAAAAAACTCGGTGGAAAGGGCTTCTAATGAAACCCCGCTAGAGGCTCATATAACAATTTACAACATCGTTGCACCACTGAGGGTAGCAATGACGTGTGCTTAGTAAAAAAGAATTAAAAATCATAAAAATAATGAAATTGAATGAAATAAAAATTAAAAGGGTGTAGATTTACTTGTCTACAACTTTCATAGGATGTGAGACGGTTAGAGTGACCTAGACTCAAGTTAATTATAGCAAGCTCAAGCCAGGTTTAGTATAGCAGACCACCAACTCAAGCTCTAAAAGTGCTTTGAAGTGCGATAATACTTGTCTCTTATGTGTCAAATTTTCAAAACCCCTCTAAAACATGAAAAGGGTCCCTATTTTAGTTTTAAGGTCCCAAAACTGTGCAAGACATGTTTTTAGTTTCCATCTCAAGGGATCTTCTTTCTTGAAGAAGAGGGGTCTACCTTGACGTTGGATGGAAGGAGATCACTTCCACCCACCATAGGAAGGTTTCTAGCGTCTTCTTGAATGTCTTTTAGTCATAAAATGTGTCTAGAGGAAAGCTAACTTCGTAAAACACGAAGCTCAATCAAATCCTGAGCTGGAAATATGCAAAACCCTGAAATGTTGCCCAAATGATATGGGATGAGCTCTGAATGACATGGGGTGAAATTAAACGATGTTGTTTGTAGTGTGAACGAAATCGTTCAGTGTGTAGGTGGCATTGTTCTTTGAGCTACTGGTGTCGTTTCTAGCCAGTATGACCCTAGCCTAAAATGACACCAAGGGGGTTCTAGTCGAGGTCTAACCCTAATCTGGCTATGGTCTTGGTCTCTTGGGTTAGTCTGGGTCTATCTAAACATGTCAACACCTCTAACTGTTATTTCAAAAAAATAATTTGTTAACTTTTAAGCACCAATACCATCACGGAACTAAGAATACTTCCCAAGGTAAGGGAACACTATTGAGTATAACTAGCGGATCACTTCACATTTCAAATGAATTCCGAACTCATTATCATCTACACTACTCTAGGGTGACAAAATGAAGTGTCTACAACAGTGCAATCACCTTTTCGGCAAACTTCCACGAGATTTGACTGTCAAATTTTGATGATCTACATAACTTCAGAAAGAATTTTGAATGTACTAATTAGTGACATAATAATCATCCAACATAGTCGGGTTTTGAATGTACTAATTAGTGACATAAAAATCATCCACAAATTCTACAAAATTAGGGTTTGATGAAATGGTGCCAAATAGTGTCTGATTTGCACCAAATTTTAGCATGCATTAATATCATGTGAATATAATATCCAGAAAGTTTCAACTCATTCTGACAATGTTTGGGCCATCCAGTCATTATAGGGGAAAAAATGCTCATTTTCCACAATGCAAAATCCTATGGACTGGTCCAGGGTCCAAGTGCTGAAAGAAAGGGGGAGGATTTTGGGATGACAAAATTCAGTGTCTATAGTTGGGCTTTGAATTGATCGGATGTGAAATCCAGCCTAGAGTCAACATTTGTTTTATTGGTCCTAGACCCTTATCTAGGTGACGATTATGATTTGATTCCCTTCTCCTTTCTCCGAAAGAGGTGAGGTGGAGGATGAGAATGCCCCATGCCATCGAACGATGTCCTCATAGGTGGGGAGGATGTAGTAGGCGATAATGTGGTCGATGGATCCCCAGGTGCGGACATTGAGGATGCTAAATCCAATGTGGTTGTTGGATTTTAGGAAGTTGATGTACTTGGCCATGATGTCTCTTGCCTCAAATTTGGTCATCCCATTCTGCTCAGGAAGCCCTTGTTTCATCATGTTCTCCCTTCACCATGTTCTCCCTTTGAAAGTTAAAGAACATGAACCTCCCAGGAACACCGACAACCTCGTGCTCATGCTTATCACTACTGAGGGGTTCAACGCAAATGATGTCGTTGGAGCTTCAACTTCGCATTCACCGGTTCTTTATCTCCAACTTCGTCAATGCTCCAATGTGAGCGGGAAAATTAGTTTTTTCATCTTCCCATCCCCCAAATTTTCCCTTCTTTTCATTGTTAGATTTTCTAGTTCACTCAAGTAATTTGGTTTAATTCAAACCAAATATGTTGAATCAATTCAATAGGAAAGAGAGAAACTGTTTAGATGACGCAAATGGAGGGGCAATTTGGGCATTTTTGAAGTATTTGGCGGAAAGAGAGTTGGAAGTTTACTATATTGGGGGAATCAAAAAGAATCTTTGAATAGAGGAGCTTGAGTAAATATAGGGTAAATGTAGGGGAATTATTGGAAATTTTCTTAATTATTACCTAATAAAATTGTATAACTTACTCCAAATCATCTTAAATTGGGTTATTCATTTTTACTTTACAATCAAAACCCTTTGATTTGAAAAGGAAAATCAAAATTACATCTTAAAATTATGATTACCAAATCCCATAACAGTGCTAAGTAGATTACACAATCATGATTACAAAAAAAAATCCTTTTTTTTTTTCTAAATCAATTTTACTTCCATTTCTTTCCTTTTCCTTTATACTTGCAATCAGATGGATGGAGACTATTATGATGTAGTAAGTGCTATAAAGCCAGTCAAAACATAAAAATATAAGGTGATGGTAACAATATTTTTATTTTACATACAGACCAGATGCAGTAATTAATTAAAACCAACTCAACCACTAATGGCATGGTAGTCAATTCCTTCCAATCCTCAATGAAGAATCAATGCCTTTGACATCACCAGCTAGAAGCCTTGCAATCTGCAATTGGGTATTTGCAATAATCTCTGTTCTCTTCAGATCCATCTCTCCCTTCTTGGCTTCAACTTCAGCTCTCATTCTCTCTAATTCTTTCATTGTTTCCATCCTTGCCTGCTCAGACCTCACTACTACCTCAGCCAACCACCTAACACTTTGGGCCACTTCCCAATCTCCTCTCATTCTTCTTTTCTTCCTTTTCATTCTCATCTTCATTTTCTTTGATTTCATCTTCTCCCTTTCCCCATCAGAGATTGGTGGTGTACTACTATCCATTTCCATGGGAGTTTTATCTGATCCATGCTCCAGTAACTTAACTCCAACCTCATCTTCCTGTTAAGAATAATAATTGTACACATTAATCAATGAATATAATCTAATCAATTATAAAAAATTAAAAAAAAAATTTGAAAAATTTAAATGGAGGGTTAGGACATTTTGTTACAAACCTTGGACCCTGGTTCAACTCCATTGGATTCATGAGAGTCTTGTTGAATACCAAGAGGTGGAGGAGGAGGATGAGGTGGTGGTGCAGGTGGTGCCGGTGCCGGAGACGGTGGCGGCGGTGGAAGTTGATGATCAAGTAGTACAAGAGGAGGAGGATGATGATTTGGAGGTGAAAGAGGAGTTTGATGATGAGTACCACTACCACCACGGAGTAAAAGATCAAGACGATGGTAAAGAGGCCATGAAGAAATTTCAACAGTGGCAGACTCCGATCTATATCGTTTCTTCATGGACTCAATCTTGTTCTTACACTGTGTTTGTGTCTTTGGAGTTTTAGTTGAATTAGCTCTTTCTGAAACATGTCGAGCAACATCTTCCCAATCTTGACCCTTAAGTTTAGCGCGATTTCGAAGAACCCATTTCGATTCGTAGGCGTCGAGAAGACTTCCAACAGCTCCTTCACTCCATTCATCTCTTTTCAATCTATCAACACCACCAGCAGGAGCACCACCACCACCACCACCACCAGGAGGAGTAGAAGAAGCTAGAAGAGGTGATTTTGATGATGATTTCAAGGGTTCTTCCTTGAAGTTATTATTAGAAGAGGGGAGAGATGGTGTAACTTGATTAGGTTGTTTCTCCATCACTCCCCATTCTATAAAATCTACTTGTTTGCAGCTAACATTGATAGGAAGAAGATGAAGAAGAAGAAGAAGAAGAAATGGTAGTAATTGGTAAGTCTAATAAAAGAGGAAGAGCTCAAGGAAAAGAAAAAGGTAACCACTAGCATTAGTATTAGAAGCATTAGAAGCATTAGAAGGAAGAGAAAAAGAGAGTTTCACACACACACACACACATCACCACTATTGATAGTGGCCAACCATGGTGGACTCTTTGTCAATGAGTTAATGATATTAATCTTTCTTTCTTTTTCTCTCTCAAAAAACCTAAAACTTTTAAGGGTCTCTGTAATTGTTGCTATTTGCTGTTGTCCTTTGGGTGGTGTATCTTAGGGTTTGGGTTTGGTTTTTTGTGGTTGGGTTTTTGGATGTTAGCGTGGATATGAAGCTAATCAAGACGTCCACCACGGTGGTCGGTCACGTGGTGTTGCCACCCACTCCCACTCCCACTCTCCACCACCCAATAAGCTGCCGTCACTCAAACTTAGCTGCTTCTCTTTCGACCTTTTTCTCTTTTTTTGTAACCTTTTTGTTCCTCCTTTCTCTGTTTGGATTCGTGACCACTAAAGGTCAAGTAGAGGCTAAAAAGTCTTTCCCTACTGTCTCTCTTAGTGGTAAATGCATCTATCTATCTTTACATTTATTCTTCAAGGAGGCCAAAAAAAAAAAAGTTTCTTTCATGGACACTTATTCCTGCCATTTATGGAGGTTAATTTGGTCATTTTCGTTTTTAAACTGATAGGATATCCTTTAGATAGGATACTAATCAAATCTAATTAGTGGCTTCTTTAGCCTTAAGTGAGCCTAAATTTTTTATTCTTTATTTGTACTTTCATGGGTCAAATGTCTTAAATAAATGGGAAAAAAAAAATGCTAATTAACTGCCGATCATTTTTTCAAACCTCTATCGATTCTGATTCGAATTGGGCGAAATCGCATAGGAATTGATCTGATTCGGGTTTACTTGGTTGGACTCTCAATAAAAGTAGAATAGTTGTTAATCAAACTCGGCCCGATTGATTCTTTATCGATAGATCTTTTTTGATTCTGATTCGAATTGTCTTAGAATTGGCCGAAATTGAACAAGAATTGATCAAACTTGGGATTATTCAATTGGGCTAAGTTAGAGAAGAATCGAGGTTAATTAAAATCAGCCCGATCAATTCCGAGTCTAATTAATTGACTGGTTCTACCGATTTGGATTTTATTTGTAGAAATCTAGGCTTAGACTTGGAAACTCAATACACAATTAGAGGGTGGAAAATAAATGTTGGGAAATGATTCTTTGAGCTATTAGGGTAAGGTACACTAGCATAGATTCTTTGAGCTACTAGGGGAGGGTATGTTAGTGCACTCTCTCTCTCTCTCTCTCTCTCTCTCATTCATCACCTTATTGGTGCGTTCTTCTATGCATTTGCTCAAACCCTCTCCCATAAATGTTAATAAAAGTTTTGAACCAACTAATTTTTTTATGGTAAATATAGCCGTTGGTGGAGGAACCAAACCCTATTTATGATGTGGATATCAATTTTAAGAAATTTCTCATGCTAATCATCAACTCAACATGGTGTCATGGTCAATGTAGGGACAAGATGTTTAAGTTTAGATAAAGTTTTTCTCCAAGGTGGGTGAAGGAAAACCCACAATCTAAAAGTCATAAATACTCCCCCCCCCCCCTCACCTTGAAAGCTTTAAAATGCCCTTACTCTTATTTTGATCCTCATCCTTCCCCCATTAATGGCCATGTCGAAGGTATCTGTCCGGTACAATTCCTACAGTTTTCTAACAGGGGGCGAAATGGCCATTCCAACCCCTGACCAAACACTCTGCCCGAGTGGGATCCACCCCCCTCTTGTTAGAGGACTGTAGGAACCGTACCGGACAGGAAATCGTAGACGATAAAAATTCGAGGGGGGGGGGGGGAGGGGTTGAAGGGAAACTGTTCCCTCTTAAGTAAGTTGAAGCATAACTAATCGACCCGAGTCGACCTGATTAGGCCTTACAACACCTGGCCTATTTAGAGATAACAAGGGGTATGGTTTTCTATATGACCCACCAACTCCATCTCCATCCCTTTTTTCATGGCCAGAATCAACAATGAAAGGATGCCTCACTATACCAACAAGATGATAAAGTTTAGTTCCTTTTACAAAACCAATTGGTGGGAGCATCTATGGATCCCAAATAATAAAGCACTTCACCAGTGGACCACAAGATTAATGAAAAAGAAACAATAATTGAACAAAAACACTCATAAGAATTATTAACTTTGTGTATTATTTAGTTGACACTAAGCATCCATTACAATCTCTATTCTAAAAGCAATATTGCCTTAGCACACACACATATATATATATATATATATATATATATATATATATATATATATATATATATATATATATATATATATATATATAACCCTAGTCATGGCTAATCTAGGGATTTTGTTTTCTATTGGATGGTTTGGATTGTAAAAGTTTTTTTTGTTTTTTTTTTTTGTTTTTTTCATCAATCATGATGAAGGGTTTCCTTTGATTAAATTATTTATCCATTCTATTGAGTTTCTGTTTAAATGTCTCTTCATGATTGCTCCTACTTACCTACCAAGAGAATATTAGTGCTTCAATTGGTTAAGGCAAAAAAAAAAAAAAAAGATACAACTTGGATGTGCATAGCTACGGTCTTGCTAGTTTCAGAATATGCTCCAACCTTGCTTGATTACAATACAAATTTTGGCTTAAATTTTTTGTTTGATGGGTCAGCTACTTTGATACCCTTTTGAGTCCCCCCCCCCCCCCCCCACCTAACTGCATGGCTCACGACTGCTAGGAGAAGAGGTAAGCTTTGCCTTAGATGAACACTCTTCATGAACACCTTTTTCTTGTTTTATATGCAAAGTGGTAGTTTATTGTTAGCAGTTCAAATTTTTAAGGACAAATTACACTTTACCCCCTAATTTTCAAACGAAACTCAGATCACCCCCTGGTTTAGACCCAATATGACAAATTAGTCCCTTCCGTTAGTTTTATGCTGTTAAGTGATGATGTCAGCCAGTTAAATAAATTTAAATCCCTAAACTACTCTTGACCAATGTTGAAGATGAAGGAAGGGTAGTATTGTAAATTTAATTCTAATGTTTTAGTGCAAGGGTAAAATAGTCCTTTCACACCAATAACTAGCAGCAGATTAACAGCGTTACTGTAGAGGGGATGATTTGAGTTTTTTCAAAAACCAAGGGTGATCTAAGTTTCATTTGAAAACCAAGGGATGACATGTAATTTACCCAATTTTTTATGATACTACAAGAAAAAGGTGCTTCGAGAAGGCCTCGACGACACTAAGGCAGAGCCTATAGGGGTGGTATTTTTTTAACGTTGCTCTATAGACATTTTCAGTAGCGGTAAAAAAATATTGCTTCTATATAGACTAACATACCCTATATAGAAGCAATATATATCTAGACACAAAATCGGGGTGCCCACCAAATGCTAAATGGATTAATTGGCTACAATAATAAAAAAACCGCTTCCAAATATAGATTTTTAGCAGCGGTTTTTTATTATCGTTGATATATAGTATATTATATTTGGGTGATTAATTACTACACATACTAGTTAGACATGGCCTATATTGCAACGATTATCAAAAACTGTTGTTGATTGTTACAAATAGAAGCGAATATTTATTACTATCGTTATATAAATTAGTTTTTTTAAATTATTGATTAAAAATAATGCGTCCCTCCACCAAAATACTATTATTACTAGTATTATAGTATGCTGTTTAATTAGCGCCAAATCTAGTCGAGTCAGACTAATTAAATTGAGTAAAGTATTCAAAGAACTAAAGTGTTGACCGTATTCATACTCGATAATGTATGAAACATTCAACAAAAATAAAATATCATATTCATTTTAAAGGCAAGAGATCATTGGTCCATGCACTAGCACGGGGGCCTATAAGTGTACACTTAGGAGCATCAACATAGATGGGATTTTTAATTTTACAAGGGTGTAGTAGTAATTTTATGCGCTCCCATGTCTGGGCATAGATTCCAAGCATCCTAACAAGGATATCGTCATCTTATTTTAATTAAAAATAATTGGTTGAGGTACAGTACTTTAGGGTTTTGAGATAAACTATTAGTAGTTTCTAGGGTTTAGGTTGGTTCAGGTCGATTCTTATCAATTCTGTCTAAATCGAAATTGGCATAGGGTTTAGCCAGTCGAAAAATTATTTCTTTTGTTCTCTTCAAACTACTTACAAGTTTCTTGTTTGTCCAATACTCTTCCATTAGTTCATTCAACCTACTCACAACTTTTATTTTATTAAAAAAGGAAAAAGACAATGTGAGAGTGAGTTCAACTACAACATTCACCCGGTGGACCGCCAAGTGAGAAGAAATGCAAGAGGGGGTAGGAATGCATTTTAAAGAAATTAAGATATCGGGCAAAATGTTGGCCGTATGGCTAAAGCGTTCAAATGTGGTGTTGTTCCAGATGCATCAGTTGTATTCACAACTATTTAGGAAGTAGAAGGTTTATTTGAAAAAGCAATAGCCATGGCATATAACTATCTCATCGAAAATGAGAATAAGACTAAGGCATTTCTTGGTTTATCAACTAAGATATGACTAAAATACCTAATGCGTCATGTTAGAATCTAAAGTGATGAACAAACATTGCTTTTAGTAAAATCAAATTGAGACCTCCATTGAAGGACATATATAAACAAAAATTGGTTTTATTTGATTCTATGTAGTTTGGACCGTACTAAATTCCATTTTTTAGTATAAACGATCTTTTGATTGCTTATGTTATGATATCTATCTCTTTTCTTTATTTTCATTTGTTGTTTTCATAAATTTAACAAACTACAATTAAGATAATAGATCTGCAAGTTTTGTTTACTTGAACCATACTTAGTTTCTTGAGACATGTTGTGCATTTACAGTATGTCTTTTGAATATCCACATCTTGAGGCGGTTCAGAACAATAACTTTGGCCCTTTAAGATATTTGGCCAAATTTGTAGTTTGTTCTAGTGACAGTGGCTAATTAGGATGGTGCTTATTTGTATAAGTAAGATAATTTGATAATCATAAACACACCAAAGGAGAAGAACCCATGAATGGATGAGACATGTTGCCTATATTTTAAATCCCTATTGGTTGTTTTCCAATCAATAATAGTTGTGATATTGTGGTGATGGGTGTTTGGTTAATGTACTATTTAAGTAGGATACTTGATTAATCTTTTTTTCTTTTCTATTATATGTCATCCAAACACCAAGAATTTTGTTTTCTTTTCTATGTCAACCAAACAAAAAGAAAATAAAAAAACTATTTTTTATTCTTTTTTATCCATTTCTATCCAACCTAACAAAACTTAAGAGTAATAAATTCAAGGTAGAACATTACCAAAAATAAATGATTTCAGCTCTGATACCAATTGATGCAGATTCGAGGTTCAAAATCTTAGTTCGAATCACAGTTGAAAAACCAAGTTTTTCGACTCGATTCGTCTTTCCAAAATTTTAATGACTCAGCCGAGTCAAAACGAGTCATGTTTTTGTTGTGCACACACTGTACCACCTGCCCCCACTACTTTAGCGTTTTATTTTTTATTTTTTTGGTAACACATACCACATTAATGTCACTTTACTTTTTGAGAAGTGAGAACACGTCATTTAATTGTCTCTTCTCTTTCCCTTTCTCTTTTGATTTCTTCGGCATATTTTTTTGTTCTTTGTTCGATAATGGGTCTATAAGAGTTATAGCATCAATTGCAATCGACAGGGAAGATTAGAAGATGGTGAAATGAAGAAGAAGAGATAGCGAGAAGTACCACAACGAGATCAGGCCTCCAGAGATTCATGGAATAGATGAGGATGGAGCAAAGAAGATGGGGATGTAGAGTCGAGATTCGATAGGGGAAAAGAGGGTAACTGAGATGGAATCTGTACTCTGCGTTGCAACAAATTTTTAACTTTTACAATCTCCACCATGGATATTAGGTTCAACTCCTCTTGGATCTCTGATATTCTACTATGACATAGTTCACACTCCTCTTCATTCTCAGGTTTCATGGTGATTGCAGTAGTTTATAACTACTTATTTGCCTTGTTTCTGGTATACTCCTCTCCAATGTGAATATCAACTTAAATCTGCATATATCTTCTATTTCTTTCTCTGCATAATGGGCTTTTGATGAGTTGCAGAGGTTCATCTCTTGGATTGATCAACTATGGATGACGCAACTCGGTGGTTGTTCAAAGACTCGGTCAAAAATACTGAATCTAGTGAAAATCGGACCGACCATGACCGAGTTCGATCATTTCTAAGTCTGGCCGAGTCACCACAACTCTTGACCAGGTTTTACTGTATTTTTACTCGACTTAGGGGAATCACCCAAGTCAAAACCTGGTTTTCCAGCTATGTTTCGAATCGCTATAAAAAGATAATAATTTCAAGGTAAAATTTCATTGAAAAGAGAGGATTTCAACTCTAATACCAATTACTAGGATCTAGGGCTCAAAAACTGGTTCATATCGCTTTTGGGCCTACTCAAATAAAAAAAATCCTAACTAACAAGGGAATGTGTTAAGCATGTTGTAAGTACCACGATCCTCGGATGAGGGTTCGTCGACCTTATAGCGACAGGGTATGGCATTTTGATGGATTATAGTCACGCCCCCATCCCGATGAAAGATATTTTACAACAAAGGGGGTGACTGGGACAACACGTGTCATCCCAATACCTACCAGGATCACAAATACAATGTCCCGAGCCACAGTCCACCATATCATCAAGTCATGATAACAACAAGAAACGTACCTAAATGGAATAAATCGTTCCAATCACAGTGTTTGCGGAAGCGAAAATTTATTAAATCATGTGAATATAGAGCATCGGTTCTCTAATGATACACATAATACAGCTTCAATATCTTGTAACCATTCATTTCTCTCCTTATATTTAAACATAAAGTTTATACATGATAGTGGATGAATGCAGAAATAGATAAATAATTCACGCCACTAGGGCACCATTCTTGGGTGTACATCGACATCCAAGTCACAGTCACCGGCTCCGCTTCATTTGCATCTAACAGTGCTCATTAAGAGATTACCGGCATATCAACTAAAAAGGGTTGCGCAACGGGGTTAACTACACTAGCTAGTGAGGGAGCAAAGGAGAATGCACCTACAAACAAACACGCGATTTCAAACAATATGATGCATGCTAATGTTAGGTTCATTTTCCACCTAACACACAATTCTATAAGTTAAGTATATGCTACTGTGATAACTCGGGAGACACTGAGGGTCACTTAACTTATTGCCCCAAGAAAACCTCAATTATCACACGGGAGCCTACGCTGGTAGAAGCCATCAGACGACTCAGTGGCAAACCCTGATAGTCATCACTACCCCTGACCTGGCCTCTCCCACCTCTACAGGCAACAAGTGCTCAGACTATCCAACACATAAACCCCTATTGGCAAAGGTCGTTGCATAAAGGAGCAAGCATCTTAGCCACAGATATACTACACGCAAGTCCTATTATCCCGAGAGGTATTCCGGGTGCATCAACGTCCCATTCCATCTAGTACCCAGGTACCAGCACGGCACAGCGCATACAGTTCAGGATGATAATCAATCAATTTCATAATTACAATTGAAATTTTGGTTCCTGCACACCCGGCACCGTTACCCGATACAATGGTGAGAACAATATCACATTCATAGCAGTTCGCATTGAAATAAATAATGCAATGCGCACAATGCTTATATTTTATATAATAACATGATCAAGGTTGCTTAATATATATATTCAAGCCCAACAAATCACCCAAAACCCACTCACCGAATTCGGGTGTCAACCGACGTGGTTGACATGAATCTCACCAGTGCACCAGGTATCCCTCGAGTTGGGTGGCCTAAAAAATATAAAAGTAATCATTAAAAGGTGTATAGAGGGGTCCCATGCTAGGCCCCCAAGGTTAAAACTAAGTTTCAACTAAGACAGCACGAGCGGACTCACGGACAAAAGCAACAGGGTGAGTCCATCACTGACTCCGTTTAAGCCAGCAGGTCAAAACACGAGGAGCGGATTCACGGATGGAACTTCTTGCTTGGATCCGTTCATATCAGGATTTTGTTGACAGGATTGATTTCTTTATGGAAAACTTTCTGGTATGATTTTTCTTAATTGGTAACCTCTAATTTATATTTATTCTATATTAATTTTAAGTAATTCATTTTGTAGGTGGGACGGTCTGCTATGTTGACTACAACATTTATCATTATAGAAACAAATTTTATTCCATTGTTGCATAGAAATTTCAAATGGCATGACATTATTGTTGATTGGTCATTTCACTCTTTTCTTAAACAAAGGGAATTTGATTATTCGAACACGTGGCCTAATATATTTTTTTATTCATCTTTCTTAGTCATGTCCAATTCTGAAATGGTTTTACAATCATTGGGAATAGTTAAACCTTATCCTGGAGTTCATGTAATAGCCTTTAACAAAGTGTTTAGCTTAGCTGAGTTTTTGAACAACAATAAACATAATTTATTAGTGAGAATTGAAGGAAAATTTTTTTTTGCTACTGGGCTATTACAAAGCATTTTAAAGGATATTGTTAATGGTTTGACATGTCTATCAAAGCACTATCGTGTACAAGATGTGGTTTATTCCGTTGAGTTGACTGATGAAGGGAGATGCAAGTTCATTTGCATCTGTACTGATTCTAGTAAGTGATGCTTTTGTATATTAGTTTTTTTTTTTTTTAATTATCTATATTCTTATATCTCTATTTTGTTTATTTTAGTTCATGAGAAACCAATGTGGAAGAGAAAAGAAGAACTGTTGGAGCATCTAGATGTTTTTACATCTAGGATACCAGGATTTTCTGAATTATATATGTTCAGGCATTTCAGATATTTAATGTAAGTTCAAAATTAATTAATTTTTTGATTTGTTTTTTTTTCAAAAAAAAATTTAATTTTTATTCTTAACATTGATAATAATTTCAAAGTAAAATATCATCAGAAATAGAGAATTTCAACTCTGATACCAATTACTACAGATCTAGG